>NC_035161.2:19315160-19490160 GCF_001659605.2 Manihot esculenta
TGGAGGATGTACTCAGAGTGAAGGGATCAATCCCTCCTGAACCTGAAATTCTGGAATCCTGAGTCTGAGCATCCTCTAGAAAAACTCCTATGCCTTCCTCTGGCACTCTGATTCCCAAACTGATATCTCTTCTCTGAACATCCATCTCTACTTCTCTCGCACTAGCTGACATCCTTCTTGGAGCCATTCCTTCTCTGCTTACATCAAAAGACCTTCTAGGGTCCCTTGATGTTCCCCATCTGCTGACTCCCCACGACTGCGCTCTTGGCAAAGTAGGGGGAAAGGTGTCCATACCTTCCCTCTCAGACGGAACTCCAGTCAATTCCACAGACCGACGAGCAACTCGCATTCTGGCTCATCTGAAGAACACACACAAGCATACAAACAATCATTAGCATCATACGGTTCATGTGGAAACACATGAACCTGCAACATACATAGCATACATAGCATATCATACATAACATTAATGCACATGCATAAAATCATGGCGTTTCACATCATCATCAAGACAGGACTCAACCTTCTATCCTAGTGGACATGATTTCTGCCTATTGTGCTTGCCCTTCTATGACCTCTAAACCAACCTCTTTCCGATGTGGGATATCTCTAATCCTTGAGCATCTTTGCTCAACACACCGTACTGATGAGGCCCTATGCTCTGATACCACTCTGTAACGACCCGAAAACCGATACTCCTCTATAACGGCCCGAACCTCTACCGGCGTTAGGATCCAGATCGGCTTAAGGCTGCTGGGACCCGTAGCAAGCCTAACATAGATCCTATCACCTGGTCAAATCCCATACATGATCAAAACTTTAACATAAAAACTGCAACATAAGATGTATAGACCGAGCTTGACCTGTATGCGACATAACTGGAAACATAAAGAACCCTCTACTAGAGCCCTCATCAAAACTCTAGCTGGGTCAACATAACATACATCAAGCTGGGATCACATCCAAAGAACTAGAACCTAACCTGTGCATGCATCAAACCACAAACATAAGACCTCCATTAGAGTCCTCATCAAACACTCTAGCGTGGTAAACAACACATGCCACAAGTTTAGTTCAAACACAACTCAACGTTAAAACATTTCGTACATCATGTACTAAACAGGGACTAACCAAGCCTTAGGGCCAAGCACAGAACTAATACATAACACAACTCTACTATACTTGCATTACATTACATTTCATTATCTTACAATACATTATATCAATTTACAATACATGTCCACACTAAAGCACTAACCTATTACATAAGCAAAACCTTAACTCTCGAGACTTTCCAATCTTCCTCAAACCTGCAACACTGGGGTTAGGGGAGAGGGGTGAGCTAAAAAGCCCAGTGAGTAGAAACAGAAAAACAGTTCATTAATTATATGCTTTCATGAAATGCGTCACAGCACAAATATTTCACATAACGGATGGACATGATGACCACCAAAACTCCCTCTGTCTGTAACATATCATGGTGCCCGGCCCTTCGGGCTCCTCAGGACTTCATTAACATAACATATCTAGGGCTATTGGGGTCGCCTTGGTCCATCCACATCAACAGTAAATAATGCAATGCGTCATATTCGTGTGACTAGTGCAATCAACCTATTACATATAAACATGATGCATGAACATGCTTTAGGCATTTGCTTTCTTAAAGTAAAAGATTAAGTTTAGTTCTACTCACCTCTGGCAGACGCTGGACTGACTCTGCAACAGCTAACACTGATGGCCTCCTCGGTCCCTCGGGTCCAATCCTACAGAGGTGGACTCGAATGAGGTGCCAAACACAATCTAAACAACTCATAAACAACTACCCAAAAACCCCTCTAAACATCACTTAAACATGCATAGAAAATAACCATGAAAAGGCTGGACAGGGCACTTTCAGCGGCACCTTCGGCGGCCGAATGTCCCTTCCAAAGCCGAAAGCCATGCAAGTTCGGCGGCCGAAGCCTCACTCCAGATCCGAAAGTCAAGCACCTTCGGCGGCCGAACATCACCTTCGGCGGCCGAAAGTCTGCTCCAGATCCGAAACACAACTTTCAGGGGCAAGGTTAGGCGGCCAAACCATGAATCCACAGGCAGGTTCGGCGGCCGAAACTACCTTCGGCGGCCAAACCTGAGTTCATCCAGAACTCAGCCTCTTATGCATACAAGCCTACCAAGCCTTCCAAACACCCCAAACAAGCACCCAACCTTTTAAAAACATGCATAAACCCTTAACCATGCACAAAGGAGCTTAAACAAGCTTAAACTCGCTTAAACTCCAACAAAGAACATCATAAAGCATACATAAATAGTTTATGACCCACATAAGCCAAAACCATCAAAATTACTCAAAACCTCACTTCCTCTCTCCCAATCATGCATACACTCTCCCACATGCATAAAGGAGCATAAACTAACATAAATTCCTCAACACAAACATCTCATAACATACATTGGGCATAAAACCCACATAAACCTAAACATGCATATCTACCCATACTCAACCATTAAAACTCCATTAAACTTACTTAAAACTTCATTAAAACACAAGAAAAGCAAGGATCTACACTTACCTCTTGTAGATCTAGGGGTGGTGCGATCCCTAACTCGGAGGTGTGGAGGATCCAAGCTCCAAAAGCCTCAAAGCTCCCAAAACTCCTATTTAAGCTTCAAAACTTCAAAACAAGGGTAGAACTCATGAAAACTTGAGGGATGGGTAGAGAAAGCATGAAAACGACCAAAGGAGAGTATAAACTCACCTGAGCTCGAGAATGGGGAGAAAACTCGCCCATTTCCGATCTGAGGGCTCTTTATAGGTGGCATGGTCAACGACCTTCGACAGCTTAACGTGCCCTCTAAACACATGCATGTTCGGTGGCCGAACTTGAGATTCGGCGGCCGAACCTTGGTTCGTTCGAACAAAGCTTTCGGAGGCCAAAAGCACTCCCGAAACCTTCCCATGTTCGGCGGCCGAACTTCACTTTCGGCGGCCGAACCTGGCAATTGCCTCCTTGGTCTTTTCTTTTCAAAACTCGATTCTTTTTCCATTTAAAACCATGAAATCAGTAAAAACATTTTTGAAACTCAATTTACCCCTCTAGAAGCCTCTGGCATCTACAGAATTCCCGATTCCAAAGGAGATTCCGCCGGAAGGTAGGGATTCTGATGCCGGAATCTAGCCGGGTATTACAGCAACTATTAGATTTAAATTGTACCAGTCCAAAATTAGAGTAATTAGCTTCAGGGGAGGTGCTAGCTTGACCTCGAGCTAAATAGGGGAGGTGCTAGCTTATCCATAGTCGTTTGACACATAATTCGTTTATAGATAGAGCACTAAAAGTTTTGTTTAGAGGTCCAACTTGCATTTCATATAGTGTTATTGATAGAGCATATTTTAGTCCATATTATCATGATCTTATTGATGTTTATTTACACCTTTTCTACCTAATTTTGTGGTTTTAATCATGTTTTGCAGATATTAGGTGTAAAGAGACAATCTGGAGAAAATGCTCTTAAAACTGCCAAAAAGTGACAAATATGGAAAGTGCCAAAAAAGGAAAGTTTTCAAATATGGAAAGTGCTAAATAAGGAAAGTTTTCTGATAAGGAAAGTGCCAGAAAAGGAAAGCGCAATCAACAGATTCTTTGAAATTCAAATTGCAGATTCTTCTTTCCTTATTCAGAAGGTGAAGCCAATTATGGAAAGTGTCAAATAAGGAAAGTTTTCAGAAAAGGAAAGTCCTCAAATAAGGGAAGTGCAGAAGCAAAAGCAAATAAGGAAAGCTAAGTCAGAAGATTATTTGAAATTCAAATCGCATATCTTTCTTTCCTCATTCAAAGATGTGCACACACTGCAGCAGTCATATCTTCCTATTTAGACAGCAAGATCTCATGAAGACGCACTTGCCTCTTCTTCATTCAACATTCAAAATTCAAACGAAAGCTCCACCTAAAAAGGAAAGACTGGACAGATTTCTTTCCACTTCTACACATTAATGACTGCACGCTCTCCTTCCTCTTCTGCAATCCGCGTGCATCCTTCCTCTTCTGAAGCCTGATCCGCGCGCCTCCTTCGTTCCGGAGAATTTGCAACGCGATTCCTTCCTTTTCAGCACTTTGGGCAGCCTCTTCACTAATTAGGAAGCAAGTATGACCTAGGACAGCACTTTCAACTATAAAAAGACACATAAGGAGCCTCCACACAGCTTTTACACTCCCCTTGGGAGACACCTACGGGATTCACATCTCTTCTTCTATCTTTCTTCTTTTCTTTTATTTTTGGTTTTTGTTTCAGCCATGAGAGGCTGAAATCTTTTATTCTAGTTGAAGATTGGTTGAAACTTTAGTTGTTATTGGATTGGGAGACTTGATCAAACATTGTTTAACTTTTGGTTGTTCAATATTTGTGCAATTTTATGCTTGATTTCAATATTGCTTTGTTGTTTAGATCTACGTTGATTCTTGATTGCAAAGTAATAATATGTTAGTTTGGATGATTTATGTAATACCCAGCTCGAGTCCGGCATCGGAATTCCTATCGTCCGGTGGAATCTCGGGTGTCGGAACCCTCGAGAAGGGTAATACATATGTTTTTTAAGGTATTTTCACTGGTTTTCATGTTTTGAAGGGTTAAAAGACTTGAATTTTGAAAGCAAAGCAACAAGGGAGAAATGCAAAGGTTCGGCCGCCGAAGGTCACTTTCGGCCGCCGAACATTGCATGGTTGTGGCTTCACGTTCGGCTGCCGAAGGTGGTCTGGCCAGCCACCTATAAAAGGGCCAAGGGTCGGTGGAAGGAGGTTATTTCTCCTCCACTTGCAGCCAGAGGTGAGTTTCAGCCTCTCCCCACGTTGACTTTCATGTTTTCCATGATTTTCATCAAATCTTTCAAGAGTTTTAAGAGTTTTGGTGACTTATGAAGGTTTTGAGCAAAAGAAGCAAGTTTTGAAGCTTGGAGCTTTGAAAGAGCTTTTCTTCATATCTCCACGTTAGGATCCTTCATCCTCAAGTTGTGTAAGAGGTAAGTGAAGATCCTGAGCTTCTTTGATGATTTTGAAAGGTTTTATGAAGTTTGTATGGGTAGTTTGCATGTTTAGGTTTAGGTGAGGTTTTTGGTGATTTGTGGTGTTCCAGCATGTTTAAGTGTTATGTGCTATGTTTGTTTGGGGTTTTAGGGTAGTTTTAGACCCCTTTGTGCATATATATGTGTATATGCTAGTTGGGAGTAGTTGATATGCATGTTGGTAGGTTTTTGGGCAAAGTTTGCATGAAACAGAGCAAGGTTCTGCCCTTCGGGCAAAACCAGGTTCGGCCGCCGAAGGAAGGTTCGGCCGCCGAACCCTTTGTGGAGGCAGTTCGGCTGCCAAAGGTTGCCCCCGAAAGCTAGGCTTTCGGTTTAGAAAGGGACTTTCGGCCGCCGAAAGAGGGAGTTCGGCCGCCGAAAGTGTGTGAGTTTCGTCTCTGGACGAGACCTTCGGCCGCCGAAGGTGCCGCCGAACATGCATGAGTTTCGTCTCTAGAGTGGGGTTTCGGCCGCCGAACCTGCCGCCGAAAGTGCCCTGTCCAGCTTTCCTTTGCATGTTTTATGTGATGGTTTTAGGATTGTTTAGAAGGGTTTTGGGGAGTTTCGTAGAGATGTTCTTGAGTGAGTTTAGTGCCTCATTTGAGTCCACCTGTGTAGGTACGGACCAGAGGAATCAGGGAGGTCAGCAGTAAGTCCAGTGTCAGAACCTGCAGAGTCAGTGCAGAGATAACCAGGTGAGTGGAATTTAACTTAATGTTTTAATATGAGAACTGATATTTTATCATGTTTCATGCATCATGAATATGCTCTAGGGTGAGTGCATTAGTGTACACAAAGATGATGCATTGCATTTATCCTTGTACTTGGCACTGCTCCTTGTACATTGCTTATGTGAGACGGCACGGACTTCGTGAGGATTCATTAGCCCTCAGAGGAAAGACCTGGAACAGCCTTACGAGGACCAGGCATAAAGACCTGGAACAGCCCTACGGGGACCAGGCACATGGTACTTAGGTACCCCAGATGAGATAGAGGGAGTTTTGATCCGTCCGGCCGAGGTGATGTGATTCTGTGTTGCATTCCATGAGAGCATGTTTTATCACCTATATTTGCCTATTCTACTCACTGGGCTATCGTAGCTCATCCCTCTCCCCTAACTTCAGTTGTGCAGGTTCAGAGGTCAGAGAGAACTCAGCAGGGTACAGGAAGAGTACAGAGTTTTGTAATAGCTAGTGTGGACATGTAAATGTAAAGAGATAAGGTTTATGTATAGTGTATAGAATGGTGCTTGACTATAAGAGTTGTAATCCCTTGTTCTTTTCACATGATCAGTTTATGTTTACATATATTGTTGTATGTTTATGAGCAAAACCAGGCTTAACATTATGAGTGTGATCCGCCTAGAGCCATGAGGAGCTCTAGTAGGGATTAGTATAGAACAGAGAATGTGCATGCACAGGTTAAGCCTGAGAATGAAGAAAAGTTTTATGTTTTTACAGCAAATGTATGATCATGTATGGGATGTCACAGGTATACAGACAGGATAGCAGGCTTACTACGGGTCCCGGCGACCTTAAGTCGATCTGGATCCTAGTGCCGGTGGCAGTTCGGTTTCCGGGCTGTTACAATTTAAGTCCGTAATTGCTTGGATTATTCAAACATAAGAACACTTGGTGTAAAAACTAAGGAAATTGTATGATCTAACGACATCTCATGCGTTTGAGTAGTTAGGATTGGATCTCTCTATCTCTTCATGCAATTAACAATTGTTTTGATGCCTAAGGCCCAAGGACGTTCCTTGGCAATTTGTTAATTAGTAATTAATTAGAGGACGTTCCCTAATTGGTTTAATCATAAGGAGAGACATGATGGTGAGAAGCGTCTTCCATCTCTATAACTAATCTATTGAATCAATCAAAAGAAACTAAGTGTCAATGATCAATCCCATCAACTGAAGTGGATCCAATTCTTCAACTAGAGCTTTCTTATTATTTATTTATCTTTTATTTTATTATTCGCTTATTTTAATTGCTTTCAGTAGTTTATTAATCAAATCAATCTTAAACCCCCCATTTTACTTTTACTGCAATTTATTTTTATTCCGCTTTCAGTTTATCTCGTTTTCAGTTTTATCCCGTTTCAGTTTATTTTGCTTTCTGTTTATTTCTCTTTCAGTTTTATCTCGTTTCAGTTTTATCTTGTTTCAGTTATTTTTGCTTTCAGTTTTATCTCATTTCAGTTTTATCTCGTTTTAGTTATTTTTGCTTTCAATTTTATCTCGTTTCAGTTTATTTCTCTTTCAGTTATATTTGCTTTCAGTTTATTTCTCTTTCAGTTTTATTTTTGTTTCAGTTTATTTTTATTTCAGTTAATTCTCTTGGTCTTGATAAGAAAAATAGGTAAGTATTCAATTCCCTGTGGATTCGATCCTTTCACCAATATCTGCAGTTGTAAATTGTTGATAACCAGAAAGGTTATTTTTGACCGGTTTCGACAACTGCGAGTCAGTTATACATGCAAAGATAGAGTTATAGTAATAGTATTTTAACATCTTCAAACTGTAATAATTGAATCATAGAAAATCCAAATAAGAAAGCAGACATATCTTAAAATAAAGCATCTAATGTGATAAGCAAGTCGGAATCAAGTTGCTATCGAGAGGTGCTTAAGGGTTTTCCCGACATGCTAGCTTGAGGTGCTTACTAAAACCGACGTGCTTACCTAAATGAAATGAACTTCTAAAGGTCAAAAATGTAAGTTTAGTGGGTCAATCTATGAATATTGAAAGTTTAAAAACTAAATTGAAACATGTGGAATAGTTTAGTAGGTTAAAGTGTGAATATGGAAAGTTAAAAAGTAAAATTCCAAGTTTGGCCTCCACCTTTTTCTACATTTTCACCTAAACCTACCATGTGTCACCTAGCCATACATGAAGAGATGACCAAGCTTGAAAGGAAACTTTGTCTTTCATTTGGTCCATCATTGCCGTACCTACACCAAAAAGAAAGAGAAAAGCATTTTGCTTTCTTATCTTTCATCTCCACCATATTTATCCAAAAAGACAAAGCCTTCATCCATGCAAAATCTGTTCCTAGGTGTAATAACCAGCAAAGAAACCATAGAGAAGGAAGGAAGAAGGAGAGAAGTTTAGGTGCTTAAGTGGTAAGAGATAGAAATTGAAAACTAGGATAGGTAAATATGTTCTTTCATGTTTTCACTTAATTATATATTGTTAAATGAATTAAAACTCATGTTTTTCTTATTCTTTGTAAAGAACAAACTCAAAAGGAGGAAGGTACATCAAGGAGGAAAGGCAAGGAAAAAGAGTAACTAAGGTGTACCTAAAGATTTTGAAAAGAATTTGCAAAAAGTTTGGTGTTTGTATGAAGTTCTATTTTTCCTTTGGTTTTCTCATGAATATGTAAAATTAGGGATTGTTTTGATTGCTGAAAATGCTCTTTTGATTGTACAGATATGTAATATGAATGTTGAAATGATGATTGGAAGGCTTAAAGCACATAGATACAACATGGGAGCCAAAAACATAAAACTGGCAGAATAGGTTCCAACAGGACAGTTTGTGTTGGAAGCCTCATAACTTACTGTGTAATCATTAAAATTAAGCCTAACATATACCAAATGAAAGTTAAGACAAAAATCTAAAATTTTCCTAAAGTGATCAAATTCAGAATCTGTAATTAATTGTATATAAATTACTAGTGAAAATAAACTGGTTACAGGGGAGTGTACATCTGGAACAGTCTGTATCACTTAGAACATAACCAATGATTTATTCAATGAAAATAAATAAGACCAGTGTCAAATGAATTCTGAAAAGTATACCTAAAACTTTTTACAAGAAAGTTAAGCTTGAATCTGTATGCAAATGTATGCATATGATATGTTTTGTTAGATTAAAAATAGATACCAAAACTGTACTGGTTAAAACCTGATTGAGCAGCTTGCAAAAAAAAAAATCATAACTTAAGTCAGGAAGGTCAGAATTAGATGTAATATATCTTGTTAGAAAACTAAGACATAAATACACAAAGTTCATGAAGAAAGATAAGTCTAATTATGCCCAAAAGACACCTAAAAATGTGATCCAATCTCAGGCAGAAACAAACCTAAATGTAAATGATGACCTAAAAGGAATTGACATGCTATCTTTGTGGCCAAATTACACACATGCTAGCTTGACATGTCTGCTTTACGCACGTGCTAGCTTAATAGACCAAAACTTTACACACATGTTCTTGATGAAATAGTAATATGTTTATGGCTGAATAATATGCTCATGAGTGAATATGGTCCATTATACACATATGTATGCTCTTAAGGACTCTTTTTATTAACGTGCTTGCTTATGAATATATAGTTCGACATATTTGCTTGTTTCAACATGTTAAGTATCTAAATGAATAATTTTAATACCAATAAATATTGAACATATAAATATGCATTCTTGACCCTAGTAAACCTCAGTGGGAGTCATAGATAGCATAAGGGTATGGCATGCCATATACAGTTTAGTAGTACTGCGCCCTAATGGGCTACATGATATGATATTTCGACACATTACGTGTCATACAGTTTCCCGGCTTTTTAGCCATACAGGCACAACATTCGGCCCCCAGGCTATACAGTTTGGCACTTTGTGCTATGCAGATACAGTTTTCCCTTATCTAGCTAGTTGATCCAATGAAGAGTTTATAGGGGCTAAGATTTAATTATATGACTTGTTAATGCTTTGCTAGCATGCACACAAGATGGTTACTAGAATATGAATGACCTTAAAGTTACAAAATTTCATGACTTAATTTGTCCACTTTTCACCCACTGACATATAAATTTTTACTCATTTTATAAAATGATTTTGTTGTAACTTTCATGAGTATTCCTACTTATATTTGAATGTATATATATTGTTATTCACCCACTGGGCATAAGCTCAGCGCATTGGACTTTTTTAAGCGCAGGTAATAGATAAAGGAAGCAACAGTTAGGAGGTCTGGTTCTGCATCAGCACAAAGACATCATCATAACCAGTTATATACAAGATTTGTACAGAGGTTGTTTATGTTTGGCATGTACATTAGTAGTCTACCGAGTCTGTAAATGAGTGTTGAAAATAGTATGAATATAAATAAATATGTTTATTATTTTAAGTTATTATGTTCTATTTATAGATTAAATAATGTGAAATGAGCAAACATTGAGATTGTATGACTATTTTTTCATAGGGATAATTGGTAATAAACAGGGGAGACTCTTGCAGTTTCACCATTTAAAATTGTTTGGTGAATTAACATGTATTTAAACAAACCAAATAATAATTTATCATGTAAAAGCTAACTTAAGTCCACATATGTAATTGCATATAGTATAGTATGTGGCATCCTTTACTAAGCTATTTTATAGACGGGTAAGGGGTGTTACACTCAATTAGTCATCAATCAAGTCAAAGGCATATAACATGCAAAAGAAGCGACAATGCAAAAGTACTTAGGTAAGATAAGAGAGATAGAGAAAGAATTTGTTGACTAAGGGGTGTCAATCCAATATAGTGGGATACCTAGAGGTAATAATGAAGAAGCTAATCTACTTAGTCATTTGTGGATAGAGGAGTTAGAGCAGCTGCCTGGGGAGGTATATATAGAAGAAATAAATATGTCTGAGTTTTAAGAGACCTTCACCAATAATGCAGGTTGGAGTTGAGCCGTGCTAGATAAACCCTTTCATAGAATAGCTCGAATAAGGAAAACTCCCAAAAAATAAGGTTGAGGCAAAATGAATTGCAGCAAAAGCAACTAAATACCAGGTTCTGAAAGGGTACTATATAAAAGGGGGAGATCAACTTTGTGGCTGAGGTGCATAGCCTCGTCAAAGGCTCTTCGGGTCATCAAGGAAATACATTAAGGAGTATGTGGAACTCATGAGGGAGTGAGAACTCTAGTTAACAAGATCTTTACACTAGGTTATTATTCACCGACCTTCAGGAAAGAGATAGAGGAGTTTATAAAAAGATGTGATGTCTGCTAAAGGTTTAGTAGAGGGATTAACGTGCCAACAGTGAAACAAATGAGTATCTTTAGTCATTGGCCTTTTTTTTAAATGGGGAATTGACATGTTAGGTCCATTCTTGAAGACAACAGGACAAAGAAAGTTCGTGATAGTGGCCGTGAAATACTTCTCAAAACGGCCGGAGGCAGAAGTCATACCAAACATAAATGCAAGGAAGATAATTGACTGTGTGTGGGGAACATGATATGTCGGTTCGGCATCCCAAAAGTTTTGATCTCAGATAATGGGAAGCGAATTGACTGAAAAATGTTCAGGGAGTTTATTCAAAACATAGGAATATAACATCGATCCTCATCCATAGCTCACCTGCAAACCAACAAATAGAAAGAGATAACAAACAAAGCAATCCCTCAAGGATTAAAGAAGAGGCTGAATGGGATAAAAAAATATGGGTAGACGAGCTCCTTAGCATTATCTGGGCCTACTGAATTGCTCCAAGGGCAGCAACAAGAGAAACTCCCTTTTTATTGGCCTATGGAACTAAGGTTGTAGTACCTGTGGGATTATAAGTGCCCACACATCGGGTGCAGTTCAGTAGTGAAGATACCAATGATGAGAAATTAAGAAGCAACTTAGACATCCTAGACCAACTGAGAGATAAAACTCACTTGCGCACAACAATATATCAGCAATGGGTAGCAAGGTATTACAACCAAAGAGTGAAAGAAAGACCTCTTAGAGTTGGTGATTTGGTGTTGTGAAGGTTAGAAGCAACTGGGAAACGAGATGGAATTAGAAAGCTGGCACCAACGTGGGAGAGACCATTTAATGTAACCAAATTCGTTAGAATAGGAGTTTATAGAATTGAAGATCTGCATGGAAAAGTTGAGCCGCATGCCTAGAACATTCAACACCTTAAGAGGTACTTTTAATAGAAATTTATACTCATATATTCTCTATTTTTTAAAAATATTAATAAATAAAAAGAAGTAAAGAATGAGGCACCTTTAAAATCAAATTTTTGTTTAAATCAAATATGAAGACTTGCAACCACAGCACGATCTGGCCTCGAACATTGACCCTGGCGCTAGAGAAGCCAAGTTAGCAGTTAAATAAGAGAAGACCTACAACCATGGCAGGCTCCAACTTCAGACATTGGCCCTTTGCGCCAGAGAAGCCAAATTAGCAATTAAATATGAGAAGACCTGTAACCACAGTAGGCTCTGGTCTCAGATATTGATCTTTAGTGCTAGAGAAGCCGAGTTAGCAATTAAATATGAGAAGACCTGCAACCATGGCAAGTGCTAGCCTCGGACATTAACGGCGCCAGAGAAGCCGAATTAGCAGCTAAACATGAGAAGACTTACAACTACAGTAGGCGTCAGCCTCAAAAATTGACCCTGATGCCAGGAAAAGCTGAGCATTTAAAAGAAAGAAAACCCAAAACCATAAAAGGCATTGACTTCAAGGCCAATAAACTAGGCATATAGGAGTAACACTGGTGATTACAACAAAAAAATATAGAATAATAAACGATGTGAAAAGGTTTTTTGTTGGGATATCAATAAACAAGTTGACTCCTCACTCATTGACATAGTCTAGTATGATTAGTTAGAAATAACAAGGCTAATGATTTAGTTCATATTGAAGTTAACTTCGAGGCCATCATATAACATCCACAATAACATCAATACTCGAAATTAAACTTAATCACTTTTACTTGAAATTGGCATTTAACAAATCATAAATCTCAATAGTACGACATAAGCAAGTTTAACAAAATATCAAAATAACCAGCTCAGACATTTAGAGAATTCCTAACAGAGGCATTGAGAGAACCAGGAGGAGTAGCAGAAGCACCAGGTACAATAAGGCCTGTTCATTAATTGAGCATGGGTCACTTTGGAAGCCTTAAGAAGGGATTATCATCTATTCCGTATTAGGCTTCTTCATATATTTGCTTTTTGTACTCTTCAAAACCCTTAAATTTGAGAACCTGCTCCTCAGCCAAGGAAGTAGCCTTGTCCTCAGCATCCTTAACAGCTTGCAATAAGGAGGAACATTTGTCTTCTAAGGTCTTCACTCCCTGATAAAGCTGTTGTTGCTAAAGCTGGGAAACCTAGATGGTCTTATGAAGACTATTCATTTCCTTATTATTCTTGGATGGTTCGCTCTGAAGTACGTGACTCGCGTTTGTCGAAGCCGGTCAAAAATAACCTTTCTGGTTATCAACAATTTTACAACTGTAGATAGTGGTGAAAGGATTGAATCCACAGAGAATTGAGAACTTACCTATTTTTCTTATCAAGACCAAGAAAATTAACTGAAATAAAAATAAACTGAAAGAGAAGTAAACTGAAACGAGATAAATGGAAAGCAAAACAAACTGAAAGCGAAATAAACTGAAAGAGAAATAAATAGAAAGCAAAATAAACTGAAAGCAAAATAAACTGAAAGCAAAACAAACTGAAACGAGATAAAACTAGAACCAACTAAACTGAAAGTAAAATGGGGGGTTTTGAGATTGATTCAATTTAACAACTACTGAAAGCAATTAAATAAGCAAATGATAAAAATAAAATGAAAATCAAATATGAGAAAGGTCTAGTTGAAGAGTTGGATCCACTTTGGTTGTTTGGATTGATCATTGAAACTTATGTTCTTTTGACTGATTCAATAGATTAGTTATGGAGATGGAAAACGCTTCTCACCACTATGTCTCTCCTTATGATTAAACCAATTAGAGAACGTCCTCTAATTAATTACTAATTAACAAATTACCAAGGAACATCCTTGGGCCTTAGGCATCAAACAATTGTTAGTTGCATGAAGAAAGAGAGAGATCCAATCCTAACTACTCAAACGCATGAGATGTTGCTAGATCATACAATTCTTTAGTTGTTACACCAAGTGTTCTTATGTTTGAACAATTCAAGCAATTACGGACTTAAAATTATCCAAACTAACAATTAATCACCTTGCAATCAAGAATCAAGAGGCCAATTTGATCAAAACAACAAAGTAATAGTAGAATTCAAGCATGAACTGTATGAATATTGAATAACCAAAAGACAAACAATATGTGTTCAGATCTCACAATCCATAAAACAACCTTAGTTTCAACCAATCTTCAACTAGAATTAAAGGTTTCAGCCACTCATGGCTGAAACAAAAACCAAAAAATAAAGAAAGGAAGAAGAAGAGATAGTGTCACTTGCAATCCCGTAGGTGTGTCCAAGGTAGTGTTGAAAAAGCATGGGGAAGCTCCTTATGTGTCTTTTTATAGTTGAAAGTGCTGCCCTAGAGGTACTTGCTACTCAAGTTGTGTCTGAAAAGGAAAGATTCGCGTTGCAAAATTATTTGAAAGGTGTAATACCCGGCTAGACTCCGGTATCGGAATCCCTACCGTCCGGTGGGATCTCGGATGTCGAAAACCTCTAGAAGGGTAAAGTCATGTTTTCATAAAATGTTTTAAGGTATTTTATGGTTTTAATCAAGTAAGAAATGAGTTTTTGCATGAAAATAATCTTGGAGGAAGACCCAGGTTCGGTCGCCGAACCTCAAGTTCGGCCGCCGAATGTGCATGCGCTTTGGGTGTGCCTTAGGCCCCCGAAACCATGAGCGAGGGAAGTCCAGGTTCGGCCGCCGAACCTTATGTTCGGCCGCCGAACATGGCATGCATGCGGGGGCACGTTCGGCTCCCGAATGTGGCCTGGCCAGCCACCTATAAAGGGGTCCCTTAACCGAAATGGGCGAGCTTTTCTCCCCATTTTCGGCCAAGGTGAGCTCTCCGCCGTGCCTCACCAATTTTTGAGTTCTTCCTTCAGATCTTTCAAGATTTTCACAAGTTTTCACCCTGTTTTGAAGATTTTTGAGTATAAAGCAAGTTTTGGAGCTTTTGAAGTTCAAGAGACTTAATCTCCCCCATCTCCAAGCTAGGGTCGTTTTTCTCTCGATCTTCAAGAGGTAAGGGCCGATCTTGAGCTCACTGTATGTTTTAAACAAGTTTTAAGTTGATCTATGGGGTAGAAATGCATGTTTAGGTTTTGGTTGGTTTTTATGGGTTATGTTAAGTTTTTAAGCAATGTATGATATTTGTGGTTGCTTGATGTGTTGTAGTTGGGGTTTAAGATAGTTTGAAGCCCCTAGGAGCTTGTTTGCTTGAGTATGCATGTTGTAGATCAGGTTTATGCATGTTTGAAAGGTTTGGGAGGCGTTTGTGCATGTTGGAATTGAGTTTCTGCCACTTTGGAGAAAATCAGGTTCGGCCGCCGAATGGACTTTCGGCCGCCGAACTCGCTTGTGGAGGCAGCCTTCGGCTGCCGAAGCCTGCCCCCGAAAGAGGACTTTCGTCTCTGGAGGGCAGTTTCGACCGCCGAAAGTGCCGCCGAACATGCATGAGTTTTGTCTCTGTCTGGGAGTTTCGGCCGCCGAAGGTGCCGCCGAACCTGCCTGACTTTCAGCTCTGGAGGGACTTTCGGCTGCCGAACCTGCCGCCGAAAGTGCCCTGTCCAGCCATTTCTTGTATGTTTTCTATGATTGTTTTGAGGTGTTTTAGGGGGTTTTTGGGGGATGTTTTAGGGTTATGTTTATCTATGTTTGGTCCATCATCTGAGTCCACCTGTGTAGGTTCGGACCCGAGGAACCAAGGAGGTCAGCAGTGCTAGCTGCTTCAGAGTCCCTAGAACATCAGCCAGAGGTGAGTGGAACAGAACTATGCTTTAAAATTTAATAAAATGTTTAGGATGATCCATGCATCATAAATGCTATGTTTACGTAGGTTGTATTGCATTAGTAATCACGAATATGATGCATTGCATTTTTATTGTTGATGTGGATGGATGTTGGATGACCCACTAGCTCTCAGTATGTAACATATGAAGTCCAGGGCTGCCATGCCACGCGTCTTGGCACCATGTTATGAAGTCCCGGGCTGCCCATGCCACGCGTCCGGGCAAATGCATGATTGTTTCAGGAAATGAGAGTTATTGGTGACAAGTCCGTCCTTGATGTGAAATGTTTGTGCTATGATGCATTCCATGAAAGCATGAATAATTAAAATGTTTTATGGTTCTGCTCACTGGGCTTTTTAGCTCACCCCGTTCCCTCAACCCCCAAGTTTGCAGGTACAGGATAGAGCAAGAGGTCGGATAGAGTAAAGTTTTGGTTATGTAATAGCTAGTAGTGGACATGATGGATGTTGTAATGTAATGTAATGATGGTATTGAGGTTTAGAAGTGTGCTTGACCCTAGCTGTGTAATCCCTTTATGAATGCATGATCTTTTATTGATGTTTATGTTTTACCAAACTTAATGCATGATTATGGCACCCCATTGGAGCATTGATGAGGACTCCATGGTGGGGTTAATGTTAATGTCTACGTTAATGCATGCACAGGTTGAGTTTGGTTCATGAATGAAAAGAAAAGTTTTAATTTCTATGTATGTTGTTGATCATGTATGGGATTAAACAGGTTCACAGGATGTATGTTAGGCTTGCTACGGGTCCCGGTGGCCTTAAGCCGATCTGGATCCTAGCGCCGGTAGCGGTCCGATTTGCCGGCTGTTACAGATTGGTATCAGAGCCCTAGGTTCATATGGTCGGACCTATAGTGTGTCGGGCTCATAGATGTTATAGAAGGTCAAGCATAATAGGAAAGATCATGTCCACTAGGATAGGATGAGTAGTCCTGTCTTTTGATGATGATGTGAAATGCCATGATTATATGCATGAGCATTAATGATATGTTATGTATGTTATGAATGTGATGTGGGTTCGTGTGTTCTCACATGAACCATATGATGCTAATGTTTATGTGATGTGTACTGTTTTCAGAAACAGGATGAGGGGAACTCGTCGATCTGCACGATTGACTGGAGTACCACCTGAGGATGAGGGCATGAGTGCCCATGCCCCTGCATTGCCAAGAGCAATGTCTAGCAGCTCTAGCAGGGAAAGAGCAGTAAGAGACCCTAGAAGGTCTTTAGATATGAGCAGAAGTAGATCAGTGAGGGGAACAGTTCAAGGTGGGATGTCAGAGGATATGGAGGATCAGATGGATGTGGACAAGAGGAGGGATGGCAGTCTCGGAGTAAGTATGTCGGAAGAGGGAATGGGAGAGTCCCAAGGAGGCACTCAGGCCTCGGGATTTGTTCAGCCACCTTACTACCCACCCTTTTCTCAAAACCCCGGGTATTCGATGGGAGGTACATTGGATTACCCCAGCTATAACCCTTATCACTCTCAGATGGCATACCCACCTTACTACCCACCATACTCACAGTACCCTATGTATCCACCCCCTCCCTACCATCAAAATCCAGCAGATCCTACCTCGGGAAATGCTGTACCTCCTGACAGAACGGTTGTCGAAGCCGGTCAAAATAAATAACCTGTTTAACTACCAACAATATTAAAATTGTAGACAGTGGTAAGAGGATCGTATCCACAGGGAATTGATACTCGTTTACCTTCCTTGAGTAGACCAAATTAAAGAGAGCAGAAAAGAAAAGAAAGTGCAAGTGCATGTAAAGTAAAAGTGGGGGTGTTGAGATTGATTTGATTAAGCTAATGAAAAGAGTAATTAAAAAGTAAGCAGAAAGTAAATTAAGGGTAAAACAATGATGGTAAAAGCTCTAGTTGAAGATTTAGATTCACTTTAGTTGATGGGATTGATCATTGACTCAAAAGTTCCTTTGTTGATTCAATAAATTGGCCATGGAGATTGAAGAAGCTTCTCACATCCATAGTCTCTCTTTTAGATTAAATTAATTAGGGAAAGTCCACCAATCAATTACTAATTAACAATTGCCAAAGAACGTCTTTGAGCCTTAGGCATGTACTTCAGAAGAGGAAAGAATCGTAGTGCATGTACTTCAGAAGGCAGGTGCGCGCAGATGGCTTTCAGAATAGGAAAGGAGCGTACCTTGTGTCTGAAAAGGAAGGAAGAGCGATCCAAGGATGCCAATAGAGGAAGAAAAGTCGTGGCTTGCTCTGCAGGAGAGAGGCATGCGCGCGGATAGCACTGAAAGGGAAGGAGGCGCGCGGATCAGGCTTCGCAGAAGAGGTAGGCGCGCAGACAGCACTGTATAGGAAATATTTGTTGTCCAAACTTCCTATTTAGATGGATCCTCTATTGAATTATGAATCTGGACTGAATGAAGGCCAAGTGCATAGAGATCTCCTTCCTGAATAGAGAGTGGTGCGCAGATCATGTTGCAGAAGGCAAGTAGTGCGCAGTCATTGAATGCAGAAGGGAAAGTGGATCTGCCAAGTCTTTCCTTTTCAGGTGGAGCCTTCGTTTGAATTTTAAACGCTGAACGCAGAAGAGGCAAGTGTGCCTTCATGAGATCTTGCTGCCTAAATTGGAAGATATGACTGCTGCAGTATGTGCACATCTTTGAATAAGGAAAGAAATATCTGCGATTTGAATTTTAAATAATCCTCTGACTGAGCTTTCCTTATTTGCTTTTGCCTCTGCACTTTCCTCATTTGAAAACTTTCCTTTTCTGAAAACTTGCCTTATTTGAAGACTTTCCTTTCTTGGCACACGTTCTAAACAAGGCAGGAAGGATTCTGCAGTTCGAATTTCGGACAGTGTGCTGGCTGCGCTTTTTGACTCTTTCCTTGTTTGGCACTTTCCATATATGAAACTTTCCTTATTTGGAACTTTCCATATATGAAAACTTTCCTTTTCTGGAACTTTCCATATTTGGCACTTTTTGGCAGTTTTAACCACATTTTCTCCAGAATGTCTTTTCACACCTAGTTTCTGCAAAACATGAACAAAACAACCAAATTAGGCAGAAAATGTGCAAATAAACATCATTAAGATCATGATAATATGGCCTAAAATGCGCTCTGTCAAATACCCCCACACCTAACCTTTTGCTTGTCCTCAAGCAAACAAACACAATTGAACAAACTCTCTTCACTTAGATCCTTTATGTCCACTTAAGCTTTTACTCTAGACCCCTATTTTGAATCATTGCAATAAAGAATGTATGCATCAAGGTTACTTACTGACAGAGCGCATTTTAGGCCATATTATCATGATCTTAATGATGTTTATTTGCACATTTTCTGCCTAATTTGGTTGTTTTGTTCATGTTTTGCAGAAATTAGGTGTGAAAAGACATTCTGGAGAAAACGCTCTTAAAACTGCCAAAAAGTGCCAAATATGGAAAGTTCCAGAAAAGGAAAGTTTTCATATATGGAAAGTTCCAAATAAGGAAAGTTTCATACATGGAAAGTGCCAAACAAGGAAAGAGTCAAAGAGCGCAGTCAGCAAACTGTCCGAAATTCGAACTGCAGAATCCTTCCTGCCTTGTTTTGAACGTGTGCCAAGAAAGGAAAGTCTTCAAATAAGGCAAGTTTTCAGAAAAGGGAAGTCTTCAAATGAGGAAAATGCAGAGGCAAAAGCAAATAAGGAAAGCTCAGTCAGAGGATTATTTAAAATTCAAATTGCAGATATTTCTTTCCTTATTCAAAGATGTGCACATACTGCAGCAGTCGTATCTTCCAATTTAGGCAGCAAGATCTCATGAAGGCACACTTGCCTCTTCTGCGTTCAGCGTTTAAAATTCAAACGAAGGCTCCACCTGAAAAGGAAAGACTTGGCAGATCCACTTTCCCTTCTGCATTCAATGACTGCGCACCACTTGCCTCTTGCAACACAATCTGCGCGCCACTCCCTATTCAGGAAGGAGATCTCTATGCACTTGGCCTTCATTCAGTCCAGATTCATAATTCAATAGAGGATCCATCTAAAGAGGAAGTTTGGACAGCAAATATTTCCTATACAGTGTTGTCCGCGCGCCTACCTCTTCTGCAAAGCCTGATCCGCGCGCCTCCTTCCCTTTCAGTGCTATCCGCGCGCATGCCTCTCTCCTGCAGAGCAAGCCACGACTTTTCTTCCTCTATTGGCAGCCTTGGATCGCTCTTCCTTCCTTTTCAAGCACAAGGTACGCTCCTTTCCTATTCTGAAGGCAATCTGCGCGCCAACTTCTTTCTGAAGCCTTGCAGTCCAATTCTTTCCTCTTTTGCAACAACTTGGGCAGCAAGTTGCACATGGGCAGCACCTTGGGCAGCCTCTACACTAATTAGGAAGCAAGGTCAGCATCTAAACTTATTTAGGAAGCACAATCTGCGCCTCCTTCCCTTTCTGAGACCAAACCGCGCGCATCAACTTCCTTTCGCAGTGCATTTTCGCGCAGCCTTCCTTCTGAAGCCGAAAAGCGCGATTCTTTCCTTTTCAGACACATCTTGGGCAGAAAATACCTCTTGGGCAGTAAGTATGACCTAGGACAACACTTTTCAACTATAAAAAGCCACATAAGAAGCCTCTAGATGGTCTTTACACTCCCCCTGGGAGACACCTACGGGATTGCAAGTGACATCTTCTCTTTTTCTTCCTTTCTTTATTTTTAGTTTTTGTTTCAGCCATGAGTGGCTGAAACCTTTTTTCTAGTTGAGGATTTGTTGAAACTTTGGTTGTATTTTTGGATTGAGAGACTTGAACTACATGGTTAATCTTTAGTTGCTTTTCAATATTCATGTAAATTGGCGCCGTTGCCGGGGAGTTGATTTAACTTATTTGTTTTTCTTTCAGGACCAAATTTAAAAAAAAAAAAAAAAAAGAGAGCACGTCATCGCAGACCATCTTCTGAAACATCTCAATCGCACATCTGAATCATGGATGAGGTAAGTAGATCTGATCTTTCTTTTCTAACATCTTTATTGAAAGATTTAACCATAGAACAAGACGCGGTAAGTACACCTTTCCGCCTTGTGGAACTTTATGAACAAATCGCTGCTATGAGAAGTTTTGTTATAGACCAAGCTGAACAAGCTTTTGAAGAACAACAACTCCAACAAGTACATGCATGTGAAAGATTCTATGGACAGCCGAGATATGCAATACCTGAAGATACCAGAACTAATCTTTATAAAATGTTGGAGACTTTGCACAATTTCCAACAGGAAGTGGATCGAGTAGCCGCCAAATGGAGAGAAGACATGGTAAGAAAAGAGGAAGAGCGTCAAGCTGATGATGAAAGATGGCAAGTACAAGAACAAGTTGCTGAAGAAACCCAACCAGAAGATAGTTTGTCCAATCAAACTGATCAAACAGAACTTGTTACTTTAGATATCATTGATTTTATGAGCCAAGATGTTTTTTATGTAAATCAAAATGATATGCTAAATGATGATCCTTGCAGGAAAGAGAGCCAGAAAGAGCCAGAACTGAAAGAAACTGACTGTTGCATCCAACAGGTGGACTGCAGCCATGCGCAGAATGAACAGAAGCAGATCGCACCACTTCAGCTTGGTGCGCAGATCAACCTTGCGCAGGACAGTCCTGCAACACTTCCAGTCTCACTTCTTCAGCTTCCATCGCATGGAACTCCTTCCAGCCTCCCATTGCAGACCAACCTTGCGCAAGAAGGAGTACCTGAAAGCCTTTCAGTTGTGTCCTTTCAGCTTCAATCGCAGATCAGTGGTCTTCCGCCTCCCTTTCAGGTAAGTTCTGCGCAGAAAGAAGAATCTGAAACTCCTTTCAGCCTTCCAATGCAAACAGCCCAGGCTCACAAGGAACAAATGGTATTCCAAGCACCCAAACCAAAGGAGCATGCAGATCTATGCTTGCCCAAGCCTCCAGATAAGGTAGAATTTGTTTTGCCCGAACTCAATGCTAAACTGCAGCTACATATGGAGAAATATCAATTGAAGCTCGAAGTGCTAAAAAATGCAAACATAAGGGCTAGAGGCACACCTCATCTGAAAGAGGAGAAACTGATCATGTTACTTCACGAGTACATGAAAGAAATAAGATGGGTTAAGACTAAATCAAAAGGCGTGCTACACTATTCACTTAATTCTGTTGGGACCCTTTTTCCTCCCCCAATTACTTGAGGCAACTTGCCAAGTGGATCGCACCATACAACACCACACCAGGGGAGTACTCAGTTTCCTTTGTTCTTTTATGTTTTCTATACATTGAGGACAATGCATGATTTAGGTGTGGGGGTGCGGATCTCTGAAATTTTTAATTTTTTGCTTTAGACACATTTTTCCTTTCAGTTTGCATTTTCCTTTCAGTTTTTTCTTTTAGTTTGCATTTTCTTTTCAGTTTTCCTTTCAGTTTGTGTTTGATCAACCATGGTCTTCTTCTTTCTGATTTGCTTTACTCAAATTGATGAGCTA
Source organism: Manihot esculenta (assembly GCF_001659605.2). Classification (NCBI taxonomy): domain Eukaryota; kingdom Viridiplantae; phylum Streptophyta; class Magnoliopsida; order Malpighiales; family Euphorbiaceae; genus Manihot; species Manihot esculenta. Next base: position 19,337,408 of record NC_035161.2, read on the forward strand.
TGTTGATGAACTTTCTTTCCATGACCCCATTGATGTGATGACTCTTTAACCCTATGTTGAATCAATTGCAATAAGATGTATTCATGTTTGGGAATTGCTTTTTGAATTGAATCTTGGAGCTTACCAATGGTGAAAAATATACTGATGACCCTCGATTGAAGATGACAAAAATGAAATTGTGTGAATGAACTTAACATGACTTGATTTAGCAATAGGTGTTGATTTGCCCAAATCATTGAGAGAAAGAAAATTCAGCAAAGGCAAAGCCCTCAAAAGCACAAAAAAAAAATGGAGAAAATTGTTCCAATGGTCAAAAGACTATGAACAAGGCTAAATAGCCACTTGGATAGGTGACCCACTGAAAGATCTAAAAGTACATCAAAAATAGGTTGGTGACCTTTCCAAGCAAGATCTAAAGTGCAAAAGCCTGAATAAAGTACTTCAAGGTAAGGGCAAGTCACACCAAAAGCTAGAAAAAGTCTTAATATATAATGTGCATGGTCTCTCTTGAGGAAAACCAATCCTAGCCATGGTAAGTAAAGGGAAACAAGGAAAGAGGTAAGTAACCTTGATGCATACATTCTTTATTGCAATGATTCAAAATAGGGGTCTAGAGTAAGAGCTTAAGTGGAAATAAGGATCAAAGCAAAGAGAGTTTGTTTAACTATGTTTGTTTGCTTGAGGACAAGCAAAAGGCTAGGTGTGGGGGTATTTGACAGAGCGCATTTTAGGCCATATTATCATGATCTTAATGATGTTTATTTGCACATTTTCTGCCTAATTTGGTTGTTTTGTTCATGTTTTGCAGAAACTAGGTGTGAAAAGACATTCTGGAGAAAACGCTCTTAAAACTGCCAAAAAGTGCCAAATATGGAAAGTTCCAGAAAAGGAAAGTTTTCATATATGGAAAGTTTCATATATGGAAAGTGCCAAACAAGGAAAGAGTCAAAGAGCGCAGTCAGCAAACTGTCCGAAATTCGAACTGCAGAATCCTTCCTGCCTTGTTTTGAACGTGTGCCAAGAAAGGAAAGTCTTCAAATAAGGCAAGTTTTCAGAAAAGGGAAGTCTTCAAATGAGGAAAATGCAGAGGCAAAAGCAAATAAGGAAAGCTCAGTCAGAGGATTATTTAAAATTCAAATTGCAGATATTTCTTTCCTTATTCAAAGATGTGCACATACTGCAGCAGTCGTATCTTCCAATTTAGGCAGCAAGATCTCATGAAGGCACACTTGCCTCTTCTGCGTTCAGCGTTTAAAATTCAAACGAAGGCTCCACCTGAAAAGGAAAGACTTGGCAGATCCACTTTCCCTTCTGCATTCAATGACTGCGCACCACTTGCCTCTTGCAACACAATCTGCGCGCCACTCCCTATTCAGGAAGGAGATCTCTATGCACTTGGCCTTCATTCAGTCCAGATTCATAATTCAATAGAGGATCCATCTAAAGAGGAAGTTTGGACAGCAAATATTTCCTATACAGTGCTGTCCGCGCGCCTACCTCTTCTGCAAAGCCTGATCCGCGCGCCTCCTTCCCTTTCAGTGCTATCCGCGCGCATGCCTCTCTCCTGCAGAGCAAGCCACGACTTTTCTTCCTCTATTGGCAGCCTTGGATCGCTCTTCCTTCCTTTTCAAGCACAAGGTACGCTCCTTTCCTATTCTGAAGGCAATCTGCGCGCCAACTTCTTTCTGAAGCCTTGCAGTCCGATTCTTTCCTCTTTTGCAACAACTTGGGCAGCAAGTTGCACATGGGCAGCACCTTGGGCAGCCTCTACACTAATTAGGAAGCAAGGTCAGCATCTAAACTTATTTAGGAAGCACAATCTGCGCCTCCTTCCCTTTCTGAGACCAAACCGCGCGCATCAACTTCCTTTCGTAGTGCATTTTCGCGCAGCCTTCCTTCTGAAGCCGAAAAGTGCGATTCTTTCCTTTTCAGACACATCTTGGGAAGAAAATACCTCTTGGGCAGTAAGTATGACCTAGGGCAACACTTTTCAACTATAAAAAGCCACATAAGAAGCCTCTAGATGGTCTTTACACTCCCCCTGGGAGACACCTACGGGATTGCAAGTGACTTCTTCTCTTTTTCTTCCTTTCTTTATTTTTAGTTTTTGTTTCAGCCATGAGTGGCTGAAACCTTTTTTCTAGTTGAGGATTTGGTGAAACTTTGGTTGTATTTTTGGATTGAGAGACTTGAACTACATGGTTAATCTTTAGTTGCTTTTCAATATTCATGTAATTTGGTGCTTTAAGATATTATTGCTTTGTCTTGCGGATCTCTATTGATCTTTGATTTCAAGGTAATATATTGTTGTTTGAATAATCTTAGTCCGTATTTGCTTGGATTGCTCAAATATAAGAACACTTGGTGTAAAAACCAAGGAAATTGCATGATCTAGTGTTGTCTCCATGCATGTGGGTGACTAGAATTGGTTCTCTCTATTTCTTTATGCGATTGACTATTGTATAAGGCCTGTGGCTCAAAGACGTTCTTTGGCAATTGTTAATTAGTAATTAATTGGAGGACTATCCCTAATTGATTTAACCTAAAAGAGAGATAATGGATGTGAGAAGCTTCTTCAATCTCCATGGCCAATTTATTGAATCAACAAAGGAACATATGAGTCAATGATCAATCCCATCAACTTAAAGTGAATCCGAATCTTCAACTAGAGCTTTTCTCTTATTTGTTTTCTCTTTATTTTTATTATTTGCTTTACTTTATTGTTTCCACCATTAGTTTAATCAAATCAATCTCAAACCCCCCTTATTTACTTTACTCGCAATTTATTTTCATTGTTTATTTATTTTCTGTTTGTTCATTTGGTCTACTCAAGGAAGGTAAATAAGTATCAATTCCCTGTGGATACGATCCTTTTACCACTGTCTACAGTTTTAATATTGTTGGTAGTTAAAAAGGTTATTTATTTTGACCGGCTTCGACAACCGTTCTGTCACTTACCTCTTTCCTTGTTTCCCTTTACTTACCATGGCTAGGATCGGTTTTCCTCAAGAGAGAGATCATACATGCATTTGTTCTTTTTCATTCAAAGACTTAATCTAGCTTTCAGAGTGACTTGCCCTTACCTTGAAGTACTTAATTCAGCCTTTTTGCACTTTAAACTTGCTTGGAAAAGTCACCAACCTTTTGACGTGAAGGTACATATTGGTGATACCCACCCCCAGTTACTCAGTTGGTCACCTGTCCAAGTGGCTACTAGCTCTGTTCATAGTCTTTTGACCATTGGAATAGTTTTCACATTGTGCTTATGAAGTCTAGGCCTTTTCTGAATTTCTTTTCTCAATGATTTGGGCAAATCAACACCAATTGCTAACAAGTCACATTAAGTACATTCACACAATTTTCAATTCATTCTCATAAGTTGAGGGTCATCAGTATGTTTTTCACCATGGCAAGCTCAAGGATTCAATTCAAAAAGCAATTCCCAAACATGAATACATCTTATTGCAATTGATTCAACCTAGGTTTAGAGAGTTATTACATCAATGGGGTCATGGAAAGAAAGTTCATCCAACATAGTTGGTCAGTTTGAGTAAAGCAAATCAAGAAGATGATTGTGGATGTGTGTGTTATTGAAAGCAAAAAAATGAAAAAATTATAAACTGTGGCTAAGCAAACTGAAAGCAAAAACGCAGTCTGAAAGCAAGCAAAACGCAAACTGAAAACAAGAACTGAAAGCAAAAACGCAAACTGAAAGGGAAAAATGGGTTTAAAGCAAAAATCTAAAGCAAAAATTAAAATGCCGTACCCCCACACCTAAATCATACATTGTCCTCAATGTAATAGAAACATAAAAGAACAAAGAAACTGAGTACTTCCCTTAGGTGTGGTTGGCATGGTGCGATGAGCCTATTCAGAGTGAGTGACGATCTAGTGGAATTTCTTCCACTAGTTGTACTTTGAATCCTTCGTAGTAAGGCTTCAGGCGATGGCCATTCACCTTGAACTGCTTTCCTGTATCTATACTGCGAATGTCTACTGCTCCATGAGGGTAAGTGTACTCAACAATGAATGGTCCAATCCACCTAGATCGTAGCTTCCCTAGAAACAGTTTCAAACGAGAATCAAAAAGTAAGACTTTATCACCAACCTCGAAGTGCTTCCTTGAAATTCGGTTGTCATGGGAGGCCTTGATCTTGGTTTTGTAGTCCCACGAAGTGTCATATGCATCTCTTCTTATCTCTTTTAGCTCTTGCAGTTGCAACTTGCGATGGTGTCCAGCTTCTTTTAGATCCATGTTGCAATTCTTGACAGCCCAGTAGGCTTTGTGCTCTATTTCAACTGGAAGGTGACATGCTTTTCCATAGACTAGTCTATAAGGAGACATACCTATGGGTGTTTTGTAGGCTGTTCTGTATGCCCACAAGGCGTCTTCCAGTTTTGTACTCCAATCTTTTCTGCTAGGTGACACGGTTTTTTCTAGAATGGCTTTGATCTCTCTGTTGGACACTTCAGCTTGTCCATTAGTCTGCGGATGATATGCGGTGGATGTTCTGTGCACCACATTGTGCTTCTTGAGAAGATTTGCAACGACCTTGTTGCAAAAGTGGGTGCCTCTGTCACTGATGATTGCCTTGGGAACTCCATGCCTAGCAAAAATGTTAGTTTTTACAAAATCAACTACTGCCCTTGCATCATCTGTCTTAGTTGCTTTGGCCTCCACCCATTTGGACACATAGTCCACTGCAAGAATGATGTAAGTGTATCCAAAAGAAGGTGGGAAGGGGCCCATGAAATCTATGCCCCATACATCAAATACCTCACAAACCATGATGGGGTTTTGTGGCATTTGGCTTTTGTTGCCAAGATTTCCTGTTTGTTGGCATCTACCACATGTCCTGCAAAACAGATTAGCATCTCGAAAAAGAGTAGGCCAAAAGAATCCACATTCAAGTATTTTATGAGCTGTTTTTCGTGGTCCGAAATGGCCACCACAACTGTATGAGTGACAGAATGTGAGTACTGAAGCGATTTCTTGATCTGGAATGCATCTCCTTATCATCTGATCAGAACAATGTCTCCACAGGTATGGTTCATCCCAAACATAGTACTTTGCATCACTCTTAATTTTGTCTCTTGTGTGCTTGGGCATGTCAGAAGGTAGATTACCTGTAGCAAGGTAGTTTACAATATCTGCGTACCATGGTTCATCATCCTGGGTGTGGTAGACCTGCTCATAGAGGTCATTCTCACTCTCTTCAGACTTCAGAATTTGCTGTGAGGGGGATTCTGTTTGTTCATGAACCGTTTGCGCTGGAGCTGGAGGCAGAAGGTGTTGCGGAAGTGGCTTAGGAGGCACCGATTGGGGCATTGAGGAGTTCGGCGGCCTAAGGATGCCTTTCTGCGGAAGCTGAAAGGTCTTCTGCGATTGGTTCTGCAGTCCTTTCTGGAGTGGTGCGATTTCCATATGTTCTTCCTGCAGTGGTTTGCAGCTCAGCTCTTGAATGCTGCAGACGGTTTCTGTCAATTCTGGCTCTTCATTTTTTAGATCAGATTCCCTGCAAAAGTCACGGTTTAGCACATCAGCATGATTCTCATTAAAAATCTGTTGACTCAAACAATCAATCATGTCTAAACCATAAACAGGGGAAAAATCATGGGGAAATTTCATTGCATCATAGACATTAAATTTGATTACTTCCCCTTCAAATTCCATGGTCAAGGTGCCATCGTGCACATCTATTTTGGTTCTGGCAGTGCTCAAGAAAGGACGTCCAAGAAGGATGTCTGAAGATGTGCTGCAGCGGTCTTCCTTAGTGTCAATCACGTAAAAGTCTGCTGGGAAGACAAGCTCATCTACTTGCACTAGAACATCTTCGAGCACACCTTTTGGGTATACCACGGATCTGTCAGCTAGTTGAATCACAACTCTAGTTTCCTTCAGTGCACCTGCATTCAAAGAATTGTAAATAGACAGGGGCATAACATTTATCGATGCACCTAGATCACACATAGCCTTTCTAATCCCAACATTTCCTATCTTACAAAATGTAACAGCCCGGAAACCGAACTGCCACCGGCACTAGGATCCAGATCGACTTAAGGTCGCCGGGACCCGTAGTAAGCCTGCTATCCTGTCTGTATACCTGTGAAATCCCATACATGATCATACATTTGCTGTAAAAACATAAAACTTTTCTTCATTCCAAGGCTTAACCTGTGCATGCACTCTCTCTGTGCTCTACCAATCCCTACTAGAGCTCCTCATGGCCCTAGGCGGATCAAACTCATCATGTTAAGCCTGGTTTTGCTCATAAACATACAACAATAAAAAAAAACATACATAAACTGATCATGTGACTCCACAAAGGGATTACAAGTCTTATAATCAAGCACCACTCTATACACTATACATAAACCTTATCTCTTTACATTTACATGTCCACACTAGCTATTACAAGACTCTGTACTCTTCCTGTACCCTGCTGAGTTCTCTCTGACATCTGAACCTGCACAACTGGAGTTAGGGGAGAGGGATGAGCTACGATAGCCCAGTGAGTAGAATAAGCAAATACAGGTGATAAAACATGCTCTCATGGAATGCAACACATAATCACATAACCTCGGCCGGACGGATCAAAACTCCCTCTATCTCATCTGGGGTACCTAAGTACCATGTGCCTGGTCCCCGTAGGGCTGTTCCAGGTCTTTATATATGTGCCTGGTCCCCGTAGGGCTGTTCCAGGTCTTTCCTCTGAGGGCTAATGAATCCTCACGAAGTCCGTGCCGTCTCACATAAGCAATGTACAAGGAGCAGTGCCAAGTACAAGGATAAATGCAATGCATCATCTTTGTGTACACTAATGCACTCACCCTAAAGCATATTCATGATGCATGAAGCATGATAAAATATCAGTTCTCATATTAAAACATTAAGTTAATTTCCACTCACCTGGTTATCTCTGAACTGACTCTGCAGGTTCTGACACTGGACTCACTGCTGACCTCCCTGATTCCTCTGGTTCGTACCTACACAGGTGGACTCAAATGAGGGACTAAACTCACTCAAGAACATCTCTAAGAAACTCCCCAAAACCCCTCTAAACAATCCTAAAACCATCACATAAAACATGCAAAGGAAAGCTGGACAGGGCACTTTCGGCGGCAGGTTCGGCGGCCGAAACCCCACTCCAGAGACGAAACTCATGCATGTTCGGCGGCACCTTCGGCGGCCGAAGGTCTCGTCCAGAGACGAAACTCACACACTTTCGGTGGCCGAACGCCCTCTTTCGGCGGCCGAAAGTCCCTTTCTAAACCGAAAGCCTAGCTTTCGGGGGCAACCTTTGGCAGCCGAACTGCCTCCACAAAGGGTTCGGCGGCCGAACCTTCCTTCGGCGGCCGAACCTGGTTTTGCCCGAAGGACTGAACCCTGCTCTGTTTCATGCAAACTTTGCCTAAAAACCTACAAACATGCATATCAACTACTCCCAACTAGCATATACACATATATATGCACAAAGGGGTCTAAAACTACCCTAAAACCCCAAACAAACATAGCACATAACACTTAAACATGTTTGAACACCACAAATCACCAAAACCTCACCTAAACCTAAACATGCATACTACCCATACAAACTGCATAAAACCTTTCAAAATCATCAAAGAAGCTCAGGATCTTCACTTACCTCTTACACAACTTGAGGATGAAGGATCCTAACGTGGAGATATGAAGAAAAGCTCTTCCAAAGCTCCAAGCTTCAAAACTTGGTTCTTTTGCTCAAAACCTTCATAAATCACCAAAACTCTTAAAACTCTTGAAAGATTTGATGAAAATCATGGAAAACATGAAAGTCAACGTAGGAGAGGCTGGAACTCACCTCTGGCTGCAAGTGGAGGAGAAATAACCTCCTTCCACCGACCCTTGGCCCTTTTATAGGTGGCTGGCCAGACCACCTTCGGCAGCCGAACGTGAAGCCGCAACCATGCAATGTTCGGCGGCCGAAAGTGACCTTCGGCGGCCGAACCTTTGCATTTCTCCCTTGTTGCTTTTCTTTCAAAACTCAAGTCTTTTAACCCGTCAAAACATGAAAACAAGTGAAAATACCTTGAAAAACATATGCATTACCCTTCTCGAGGGTTCCGACACCCGAGATTCCACCGGACGACAGGAATTCCGATGCCGGACTCGAGCCGGGTATTACATTCTCCCCCCCTTAAGAACATTCGTCCCCGAATGTCCCTAACACAACATAAACACATAGAAAAGGGGAAAACTAACCTTAAAACAGATATGGGTATTGCTGGAGCATGGACTCCCGAGTCTCCCACGTGCACTCTTCTAGGTTGTGGTGGTTCCACAAAACTTTCACCATTGGTATCTCCTTGTTTCTCAACTTTCTGATCTGGGTGTCAAGGATCCGCACTGGCTGCTCTATATAGGTGAGATCACTTAAGATTTCCACCTCAGGTTCACTCAGAACCTTCTCTGGATCTGACACAAACTTTCTCAACATAGAAACATGGAATACCGGGTGAATTCGTTCCATAGAAGCCGGTAAATCTAGCTTATACGATACAGGCCCGATCTTCTGCAAGATCTCAAAGGGACCAATGTACCGTGGGGCCAGTTTACCCTTCTTTCCAAACCGAACCACTCCCTTCATTGGAGACACCTTAAGCAATACCATATCCCCCTCCTGGAACTCTATCTGCTTCCTACGGATGTCTGCATAGCTTTTCTGTCTGCTTACAGCTGTTCTGATCTTCTCTCTGATGATAGGCACTAACTTGCTGGTTATCTCAACTAACTCTGGCCCTGCAAGAGTTTTCTCTCCTACTTCTTCCCAGCAAACAGGTGTTCGGCACTTCCTCCCATACAAAGCTTCATAAGGAGCCATCCCTATGCTAGCATGATGGCTGTTGTTGTAGGCAAACTCCACCAGAGGTAGATGCTGCCTCCAAGAACCGCCAAAGTCTAACACACACATTCTCAACATATCTTCAATGGTCTGGATGGTCCTCTCAGACAGACCGTCTGTCTGTGGATGGAAAGCAGTGCTGAAATCCAACCTTGTGCCCATTTCCGTTTGCAGACTCCGCCAAAACCTGGAGGTGAACTGAGGTCCTCGATCTGATACTATCGACACTGGAACTCCATGCAACCTTATTATCTCGTCTACATACACCTGCGCCAATTTGTCCACAGAGTAGTTACTCCTGACTGGAATGAAGTGAGCAGATTTAGTGAGTCTATCCACAATCACCCAGATGGAGTCTAGTCTGTTAGACGTCGCTGGTAACCCCACTACAAAATCCATAGCGATGTTCTCCCATTTCCATTATGGAATCGGCAGTGGGTTAAGCATTCCAGCCGGCTTCTGGTGCTCTAGCTTCACTCTTTGACATGTCTCGCAGGCTGACACGAACTGTGCCACTTCTCTCTTCATTGCTGGCCACCAATACACCCTTCTCAGATCTTGGTACATCTTGGTGGCTCCCGGGTGAATGCTATACCTCGCATTATGAGCTTCCCTCATAATGTCTGCCTTCAAACTGCTATCATCTGGTACACATAACCTCTTACCGTGCCGAAGAATCCCCTCACCGTCAAATCTGAATTCTGCACTGTTGCCCGACTGAACAGTCCTGGCAATCTTCACTAACTCGGGGTCTTCGTGCTGTTTCAGAGCCACTTGCTCTATAAACACTGGTGTCACTCTCATCTGTGCGAGCAAAGCACCTGTACCAGATAACTGCAACTGTAACCCGTCTTCCACGAGCTTGTAGAACTCCTTCACCACCGGTCTTCTCTCTACTGCAATGTGGGATAAACTGCCAAGTGATTTTCGGCTTAAGGCATCAGCTACAACATTAGCCTTGCCCGGATGATACTGGATCTTACAATCATAATCACTGAGCAATTCTACCCACCGTCTCTGCCTCAAGTTTAACTCTCTTTGACTTAAGATGTGCTGCAGGCTCTTATGATCCGTATAGATCTCACATTTTACCCCATAGAGGTAATGCCTCCACATCTTAAGTGCAAAGATAACAGCTGCCATCTCCAGATCGTGTGTCGGGTAATTCAGCTCGTGCTTCTTCAGCTGTCTAGAAGCATAAGCTATCACTTTGTCATTCTGCATCAACACACAACCTAACCCCACTCGGGATGCATCACAGAACACTGTGAAATCTTCATCACTGATCGGCAGAGCTAACACCGGTGCTGAAGTTAACCGTCTCTTCAACTCTGCAAAACTCTCCTCACATTCCTCTGACCATACAAACTTTTGATTCTTTCTGGTCAGTCTGGTTATAGGAGCAGCTATCTTCGAGAAGTCCTGAACAAATCTCCGATAGTAGCCTGCCAAACCCAGAAAACTCTTGATCTCGGTCACTGTAGTGGGTGTAGGCCAGTTGGCTACTGCCTCTACCTTTTTGGGATCAACTGCTATACCTTCCTCTGATACAACATGTCCCAAAAAGGAAATGCTCCTTAGCCAGAACTCGCACTTGGAGAACTTAGCATACAAGCTATGCTCTCTCAAGGTTTGCAACACTATTCGCAGATGCTGGGCATGCTCCTCTGCATTCCTGGAGTACACCAAGATATCATCAATAAAGACGATCACAAAACGATCCAAGTACTCCCTGAAAACCCTGTTCATGAGATCCATGAATGCTGCAGGGGCGTTAGTCAACCCGAACGGCATCACAAGGAACTCATAATGCCCATATCTGGTTCTGAAAGCCGTCTTGGATACATCTCCTTCCCTGATCTTCAACTGGTGGTATCCGGATCTCAGATCTATCTTAGAAAAACAACCTGCTCCTGCCAGCTGGTCGAATAGATCATCGATCCTGGGTAAAGGATACTTGTTTTTGATAGTGACTTTGTTCAACTGTCTGTAGTCGACACAAAGTCTAAGAGGTCCATCCTTCTTTCTGACAAACAATACTGGAGCACCCCAGGGTGAGGTACTCGGGCGGATGAAACCCTTAGCTACCAAATCCTGTAACTGCTCTTTCAACTCTCGCAACTCTGCTGGTGCCATCCTGTAGGGAGGAATAGAGATCGGTCTGGCATTGGGCATCAACTCAATCTCGAACTCTATTTCCCTATCCGGTGGCAGTCCTGGAAGCTCTTCAGGAAACAAATCTGGGAAGTCTCTAACAACTGGTACTGAGGATGGTTCCCTAACCTGACTGTCTAGCTCTCTCACATAAGCTAGGAACCCCTGACACCCCTTCCTTAACATTCTACGAGCCTGGAGGGCTGATATCAAACCCCTAGGTGTCCCTCTCCTGTCTCCTCTGAAGACACACTCTGACCCATCCTGGTCTCTGACACTGACTACCTTGTCTCTACAGTTCAGGGTAGCATCATACGTAGATAACCAGTCCATCCCTAGAATGACATCAAAATCTGTCAACTCTAGAACCACCAGGTCAGCTGGAAGGTATCTACCCTCTATGCACACTGGACTGAACCGACAGACTGACTCTGCCAAAGATGGATCACATTTGGGTCCACTGACCCATAGAGGACACTCTAACTCAGACACTATCAGACCCAACCTCTCTGCAGCTCTAGAAGAAATGAAAGAGTGAGAAGCACCGGGGTCCATTAAAGCATACACCTCTGAACACCCAATGATGAGATTACCTGACACCACCGTGTTCGACGTGTCTGCCTCCTGCTGAGTCAGGGTAAAAATCCGTGCTGGGGCTGACGGACCTACACCTCGGGAACCCATCCCTGATGAAGAGGCCACCCCTCTTCCTCTTCCTCTGCCACTGCTTGGTGGAATGGCTGAAGCTACTGGCTGTACTACACTGCCCGTACTCATCTGCTGGGATGGTGCAACCAAAGTCGCCTGAGGACATTCCCGTGCATAATGTCCCTCCTGCCCACATCTATAGCAGGCTGTGGATCCCAACTGACAAGCTCCTCTATGCTGTTTGCCACACCTCTTGCACACTGGAAAATCTGCGCCAGAACTGGAGCCACTACTCATTCCCAGACCTGACTTAAGCCTGTTCCAGAACTTGCCTCTCTTTCCTCTGAATTTCTCCCATCTCTTCTTACTTGCACTTACTGTACCCTGTGAGGAGGAACCTGGTTTAACACCAGAAGACTGTGCCTTGACTACACCTTGACTTATAGCACTGGCCTCCATCTTTCTAGCAGCATCCACAATAGAGTGGAAACTTTCCTTCTCCGCATGAAGAATCAAAGAGAAATACCTGGGATGAAGCCTTGTGGCATATCTCTTTGCCTTCTTCTGATCTGTCTCATATGCCTGACCGACATATGGCAACAATTCCAGGAACTTATCTGTATAGTCATCAACGCTCATCTCCTCCGTCTGTCGCAACTGCTCAAACTCCACAACCTTTAATTCCCTGGAACTGTCAGGAAAAGCCCATCCAGCAAATTCGTTGGCGAACTCTTCCCATGTCATACTCTCAAGTCTCGGGTCCACATAGTTCTTGAACCATTCTCTAGCTTTCTTACACTTTAACGTGAACCCTGCCATCTCAATGGCTCTACCGTCATCAGCTCCCAACTCACTTGTTATCATTCTAACTGCACTGAGATACTCAAAGGGATCATCTCCTGTATTGAATTTCGGAGCATCCAACTTTAAGTACTCGGTCATCTTCACCTTACTTCCCCCGGAAGAACTGGGTTGCTGTGCTTCCACAACAGGGGCTACTGGTTCAGGAGGTGGTGGTGGAGGAACTGGTTCCCTCACTTCAGGCTGTACTGGACTTGGATGAACAGGTGGGGGTGGATACATGTGATAGGGTGGATAAAAGGAAGGATAGGGCATATAGGGCATGTAGGGTGGATATGGGGCAAAACTGGAGTAATCCGACGTGCCTCCCATCGGATACTCTGGGCCCTGTGGAAAGGGTGGATAGCCAAACCCATAGGCCTGAACGCCTCCCTGGGACTCCCCCATACCTTCTTCTGACCTTCCTACACCCATGCTTGCATCTCTACTCTGATCCTCTTCCCTCACACCTCTTTCTTCTACTGACCTTCCCCCTCTGCTTACTCCTCTCCTGCTCTCGTTAGAAGACCTTCTAGGGTCTCGTGACGTTCCTTCCCTACTTGACCTGTGCGATCTTGCCCTTGGCAAAGCAGGTGGACGAGCAACTGTACCCTCACTTACAGGTGGGACTCCTGTCAATCTCGCGGATCGACGAGTTCCTCGCATCTTCACTCTCTGGAAAACAACAAATCACATAACACATAAGCAACACATCAAAAACATGCACATGCATAACTCAGGGCATTGCACATCAGCATAACATCCTATCCTCGTGGACACGTTTTTCCTATGGTGCTTGATCTAACCTCTCTATGAGCCCAACTCTCTCTCTATAGGTCCGACCATGTGAACCTAGGGCTCTGATACCAATTTGTAACAGCCCGGAAACCGAACTGCCACCGGCACTAGGATCCAGATCGACTTAAGGTCGCCGGGACCCGTAGTAAGCCTGCTATCCTGTCTGTATACCTGTGAAATCCCATACATGATCGTACATTTGCTGTAAAAACATAAAACTTTTCTTCATTCCAAGGCTTAACCTGTGCATGCACTCTCTCTGTGCTCTACCAATCCCTACTAGAGCTCCTCATGGCCCTAGGCGGATCAAACTCATCATGTTAAGCCTGGTTTTGCTCATAAACATACAACAAAAAAAAAACATACATAAACTGATCATGTGACTCCACAAAGGGATTACAAGTCTTATAATCAAGCACCACTCTATACACTATACATAAACCTTATCTCTTTACATTTACATGTCCACACTAGCTATTACAAGACTCTGTACTCTTCCTGTACCCTGCTGAGTTCTCTCTGACATCTGAACCTGCACAACTGGAGTTAGGGGAGAGGGATGAGCTACGATAGCCCAGTGAGTAGAATAAGCAAATACAGGTGATAAAACATGCTCTCATGGAATGCAACACATAATCACATAACCTCGGCCGGACGGATCAAAACTCCCTCTATCTCATCTGGGGTACCTAAGTACCATGTGCCTGGTCCCCGTAGGGCTGTTCCAGGTCTTTATGCTTGGTCCTCGTAAGGCTGTTCCAGGTCTTTCCTCTGAGGGCTAATGAATCCTCACGAAGTCCGTGCCGTCTCACATAAGCAATGTACAAGGAGCCATGCCAAGTACAAGGATAAATGCAATGCATCATCTTTGTGTACACTAATGCACTCACCCTAAAGCATATTCATGATGCATGAAGCATGATAAAATATCAGTTTTCATATTAAAACATTAAGTTAAATTCCACTCACCTGGTTATCTCTGAACTGACTCTGCAGGTTCTGACACTGGACTCACTGCTGACCTCCCTGATTCCTCTGGTCCGTACCTACACAGGTGGACTCAAATGAGGGACTAAACTCACTCAAGAACATCTCTAAGAAACTCCCCAAAACCCCTCTAAACAATCCTAAAACCATCACATAAAACATGCAAAGGAAAGCTGGACAGGGCACTTTCGGCAGCAGGTTCGGCGGCCGAAATCCCACTCCAGAGACGAAACTCATGCATGTTCGGCGGCACCTTCGGCGGCCGAAGGTCTCGTCCAGAGACGAAACTCACACACTTTCGGCGGCCGAACGCCCTCTTTCGGCGGCCGAAAGTCCCTTTCTAAACCGAAAGCCTAGCTTTCGGGGGCAACCTTTGGCAGCCGAACTGCCTCCACAAAGGGTTCGGCGGCCGAACCTTCCTTCGGCGGCCGAACCTTCCTTCGGCGGCCGAACCTGGTTTTGCCCGAAGGACAGAACCCTGCTCTGTTTCATGCAAACTTTGCCCAAAAACCTACAAACATGCATATCAACTACTCCCAACTAGCATATACACATATATATGCACAAAGGGGTCTAAAACTACCCTAAAACCCCAAACAAACATAACACATAACACTTAAACATGTTTGAACACCACAAATCACCAAAACCTCACCTAAACCTAAACATGCATACTACCCATACAAACTGCATAAAACCTTTCAAAATCATCAAAGAAGCTCAGGATCTTCACTTACCTCTTACACAACTTGAGGATGAAGGATCCTAACGTGGAGATATGAAGAAAAGCTCTTCCAAAGCTCCAAGCTTCAAAACTTGGTTCTTTTGCTCAAAACCTTCATAAATCACCAAAACTCTTAAAACTCTTGAAAGATTTGATGAAAATCATGGAAAACATGAAAGTCAACGTAGGAGAGGCTGGAACTCACCTCTGGCTGCAAGTGGAGGAGAAATAACCTCCTTCCACCGACCCTTGGCCCTTTTATAGGTGGCTGGCCAGACCACCTTCGGCAGCCGAACGTGAAGCCGCAACCATGCAATGTTCGGCGGCCGAAAGTGACCTTCGGCGGCCGAACCTTTGCATTTCTCCCTTGTTGCTTTTCTTTCAAACCTCAAGTCTTTTAACACTTCAAAACATGAAAACAAGTGAAAATACCTTGAAAAACATATGCATTACCCTTCTCGAGGGTTCCGACACCCGAGATTCCACCGGACGACAGGAATGCCGATGCCGGACTCGAGCCGGGTATTACATTCTCCCCCCCTTAAGAACATTCATCCCCGAATGTCCCTAACACAACATAAACACATAGAAAAGGGGAAAACTAACCTTAAAATAGATATGGGTATTGCTGGAGCATGGACTCCCGAGTCTCCCACGTGCACTCTTCTAGGTTGTGGTGGTTCCACAAAACTTTCACCATTGGTATCTCCTTGTTTCTCAACTTTCTGATCTGGGTGTCAAGAATCCGCACTGGCTGCTCTATATAGGTGAGATCACTTAAGATTTCCACCTCAGGTTCACTAAGAACCTTTTCTGGATCTGACACAAATTTTCTCAACATAGAAACATGGAATACCGGGTGAATTCGTTCCATAGAAGCCGATAAATCTAGCTTATACGATACAGGCCCGATCTTCTGCAAGATCTCAAAGGGACCAATGTACCGTGGGGCCAGTTTACCCTTCTTTCCAAACCGAACCACTCCCTTCATTGGAGACACCTTAAGCAATACCATATCCCCCTCCTGGAACTCTATCTGCTTCCTACGGATGTCTGCATAGCTTTTCTGTCTGCTTACAGCTGTTCTGATCTTCTCTCTGATGATAGGCACTAACTTGCTGGTTATCTCAACTAACTCTGGCCCTGCAAGAGTTTTCTCTCCTACTTCTTCCCAGCAAACAGGTGTTCGGCACTTCCTCCCATACAAAGCTTCATAAGGAGCCATCCCTATGCTAGCATGATGGCTGTTGTTGTAGGAAAACTCCACCAGAGGTAGATGCTGCCTCCAAGAACCGCCAAAGTCTAACACACACATTCTCAACATATCTTCAATGGTCTGGATGGTCCTCTCAGACTGACCGTCTGTCTGTGGATGGAAAGCAGTGCTGAAATCCAACCTTGTGCCCATTTCCGTTTACAGACTCCGCCAAAACCTGGAGGTGAACTGAGGTCCTCGATCTGATACTATCGACACTGGAACTCCATGCAACCTTATTATCTCGTCTACATACACCTGCGCCAATTTGTCCACAGAGTAGTTACTCCTGACTGGAATGAAGTGAGCAGATTTAGTGAGTCTATCCACAATCACCCAGATGGAGTCTAGTCTGTTAGACGTCGCCGGTAACCCCACTACAAAATCCATAGCGATGTTCTCCCATTTCCATTCTGGAATCGGCAGTGGGTTAAGCATTCCAGCCGGCTTCTGGTGCTCTAGCTTCACTCTTTGACATGTCTCGCAGGCTGACACGAACTGTGCCACTTCTCTCTTCATTGCTGGCCACCAATACACCCTTCTCAGATCTTGGTACATCTTGGTGGCTCCCGGGTGAATGCTATACCTCGCATTATGAGCTTCCCTCATAATGTCTGCCTTCAAACTGCTATCATCTGGTACACATAACCTCTTACCGTGCCGAAGAATCCCCTCACCGTCAAATCTGAATTCTGCACTGTTGCCCGACTGAACAGTCCTGGCAATCTTCACTAACTCGGGGTCTTCGTGCTGTTTCAGAGCCACTTGCTCTAGAAACACTGAGTGACACGAGCAAAGCACCTGTACCAGATAACTGCAACTGTAACCCGTCTTCCACGAGCTTGTAGAACTCCTTCACCACCGGTCTTCTCTCTACTGCAATGTGAGATAAACTGCCAAGTGATTTTCGGCTTAAGGCATCAGCTACAACATTAGCCTTGCCCGGATGATACTGGATCTTACAATCATAATCACTGAGCAATTCTACCCACCGTCTCTGCCTTAAGTTTAACTCTCTTTGACTTAAGATGTGCTGCAGGCTCTTATGATCCGTATAGATCTCACATTTTACCCCATAGAGGTAATGCCTCCACATCTTAAGTGCAAAGATAACAGCTGCCATCTCCAGATCGTGTGTCGGGTAATTCAGCTCGTGCTTCTTCAGCTGTCTAGAAGCATAAGCTATCACTTTGTCATTCTGCATCAACACACAACCTAACCCCACTCGGGATGCATCACAGAACACTGTGAAATCTTCATCACTGATCGGCAGAGCTAACACCGGTGCTGAAGTTAACCGTCTCTTCAACTCTGCAAAACTCTCCTCACATTCCTCTGACCATACAAACTTTTGATTCTTTCTGGTCAGTCTGGTTATAGGAGCAGCTATCTTCGAGAAGTCCTGAACAAATCTCCGATAGTAGCCTGCCAAACCCAGAAAACTCTTGATCTCGGTCACTGTAGTGGGTGTAGGCCAGTTGGCTACTGCCTCTACCTTTTTGGGATCAACTGCTATACCTTCCTCTGATACAACATGTCCCAAAAAGGAAATGCTCCTTAGCCAGAACTCGCACTTGGAGAACTTAGCATACAAGCTATGCTCTCTCAAGGTTTGCAACACTATTCGCAGATGCTGGGCATGCTCCTCTGCATTCCTGGAGTACACCAAGATATCATCAATAAAGACGATCACAAAACGATCCAAGTACTCCCTGAAAACCCTGTTCATGAGATCCATGAATGCTGCAGGGGCGTTAGTCAACCCGAACGGCATCACAAGGAACTCATAATGCCCATATCTGGTTCTGAAAGCCGTCTTGGATACATCTCCTTCCCTGATCTTCAACTGGTGGTATCCGGATCTCAGATCTATCTTAGAAAAACAACCTGCTCCTGCCAGCTGGTCGAATAGATCATCGATCCTGGGTAAAGGATACTTGTTTTTGATAGTGACTTTGTTCAACTGTCTGTAGTCGACACAAAGTCTAAGAGGTCCATCCTTCTTTCTGACAAACAATACTGGAGCACCCCAGGGTGAGGTACTCGGGCGGATGAAACCCTTAGCTACCAAATCCTGTAACTGCTCTTTCAACTCTCGCAACTCTGCTGGTGCCATCCTGTAGGGAGGAATAGAGATCGGTCTGGCATTGGGCATCAACTCAATCTCGAACTCTATTTCCCTATCCGGTGGCAGTCCTGGAAGCTCTTCAGGAAACAAATCTGGGAAGTCTCTAACAACTGGTACTGAGGATGGTTCCCTAACCTGACTGTCTAGCTCTCTCACATAAGCTAGGAACCCCTGACACCCCTTCCTTAACATTCTACGAGCCTGGAGGGCTGATATCAAACCCCTAGGTGTCCCTCTCCTGTCTCCTCTGAAGACACACTCTGACCCATCCTGGTCTCTGACACTGACTACCTTGTCTCTACAGTTCAGGGTAGCATCATACGTAGATAACCAGTCCATCCCTAGAATGACATCAAAATCTGTCAACTCTAGAACCACCAGGTCAGCTGGAAGGTATCTACCCTCTATGCACACTGGACTGAACCGACAGACTGACTCTGCCAAAGATGGATCACATTTGGGTCCACTGACCCATAGAGGACACTCTAACTCAGACACTATCAGACCCAACCTCTCTGCAGCTCTAGAAGAAATGAAAGAGTGAGAAGCACCGGGGTCCATTAAAGCATACACCTCTGAACACCCAATGATGAGATTACCTGACACCACCGTGTTCGACGTGTCTGCCTCCTGCTGAGTCAGGGTAAAAATCCGTGCTGGGGCTGACGGACCTACACCTCGGGAACCCATCCCTGATGAAGAGGCCACCCCTCTTCCTCTTCCTCTGCCACTGCTTGGTGGAATGGCTGAAGCTACTGGCTGTACTACACTGCCCGTACTCATCTGCTGGGATGGTGCAACCAAAGTCGCCTGAGGACATTCCCGTGCATAATGTCCCTCCTGCCCACATCTATAGCAGGCTGTGGATCCCAACTGACAAGCTCCTCTATGCTGTTTGCCACACCTCTTGCACACTGGAAAATCTGCGCCAGAACTGGAGCCACTACTCATTCCCAGACCTGACTTAAGCCTGTTCCAGAACTTGCCTCTCTTTCCTCTGAATTTCTCCCATCTCTTCTTACTTGCACTTACTGTACCCTGTGAGGAGGAACCTGGTTTAACACCAGAAGACTGTGCCTTGACTACACCTTGACTTATAGCACTGGCCTCCATCTTTCTAGCAGCATCCACAATAGAGTGGAAACTTTCCTTCTCCGCATGAAGAATCAAAGAGAAATACCTGGGATGAAGCCTTGTGGCATATCTCTTTGCCTTCTTCTGATCTGTCTCATATGCCTGACCGACATATGGCAACAATTCCAGGAACTTATCTGTATAGTCATCAACGCTCATCTCCTCCGTCTGTCGCAACTGCTCAAACTCCACAACCTTTAATTCCCTGGAACTGTCAGGAAAAGCCCATCCAGCAAATTCGTTGGCGAACTCTTCCCATGTCATACTCTCAAGTCTCGGGTCCACATAGTTCTTGAACCATTCTCTAGCTTTCTTACACTTTAACGTGAACCCTGCCATCTCAATGGCTCTACCGTCATCAGCTCCCAACTCACTTGTTATCATTCTAACTGCACTGAGATACTCAAAGGGATCATCTCCTGTATTGAATTTCGGAGCATCCAACTTTAAGTACTCGGTCATCTTCACCTTACTTCCCCCGGAAGAACTGGGTTGCTGTGCTTCCACAACAGGGGCTACTGGTTCAGGAGGTGGTGGTGGAGGAACTGGTTCCCTCACTTCAGGCTGTACTGGACTTGGATGAACAGGTGGGGGTGGATACATGTGATAGGGTGGATAAAAGGAAGGATAGGGCATATAGGGCATGTAGGGTGGATATGGGGCAAAACTGGAGTAATCCGACGTGCCTCCCATCGGATACTCTGGGCCCTGTGGAAAGGGTGGATAGCCAAACCCAGAGGCCTGAACGCCTCCCTGGGACTCCCCCATACCTTCTTCTGACCTTCCTACACCCATGCTTGCATCTCTACTCTGATCCTCTTCCCTCACACCTCTTTCTTCTACTGACCTTCCCCCTCTGCTTACTCCTCTCCTGCTCTCGTTAGAAGACCTTCTAGGGTCTCGTGACGTTCCTTCCCTGCTTGACCTGTGCGATCTTGCCCTTGGCAAAGCAGGTGGACGAGCAGCTGTACCCTCACTTACAGGTGGGACTCCTGTCAATCTCGCGGATCGACGAGTTCCTCGCATCTTCACTCTCTGGAAAACAACAAATCACATAACACATAAGCAACACATCAAAAACATGCACATGCATAACTCAGGGCATTGCACATCAGCATAACATCCTATCCTCGTGGACACGTTTTTCCTATGGTGCTTGATCTAACCTCTCTATGAGCCCAACTCTCTCTCTATAGGTCCGACCATGTGAACCTAGGGCTCTGATACCAATCTGTAACAGCCCGGAAACCGAACTGCCACCGGCACTAGGATCCAGATCGACTTAAGGTCGCCGGGACCCGTAGTAAGCCTGCTATCCTGTCTGTATACCTGTGAAATCCCATACATGATCGTACATTTGCTATAAAAACATAAAACTTTTCTTCATTCCAAGGCTTAACCTGTGCATGCACTCTCTCTGTGCTCTACCAATCCCTACTAGAGCTCCTCATGGCCCTAGGCGGATCAAACTCATCATGTTAAGCCTGGTTTTGCTCATAAACATACAACAAAAAAAAAACATACATAAACTGATCATGTGACTCCACAAAGGGATTACAAGTCTTATAATCAAGCACCACTCTATACACTATACATAAACCTTATCTCTTTACATTTACATGTCCACACTAGCTATTACAAGACTCTGTACTCTTCCTGTACCCTGCTGAGTTCTCTCTGACATCTGAACCTGCACAACTGGAGTTAGGGGAGAGGGATGAGCTACGATAGCCCAGTGAGTAGAATAAGCAAATACAGGTGATAAAACATGCTCTCATGGAATGCAACACATAATCACATAACCTCGGCCGGACGGATCAAAACTCCCTCTATCTCATCTGGGGTACCTAAGTACCATGTGCCTGGTCCCCGTAGGGCTGTTCCAGGTCTTTATGCCTGGTCCTCGTAAGGCTGTTCCAGGTCTTTCCTCTGAGGGCTAATGAATCCTCACGAAGTCCGTGCCGTCTCACATAAGCAATGTACAAGGAGCCATGCCAAGTACAAGGATAAATGCAATGCATCATCTTTGTGTACACTAATGCACTCACCCTAAAGCATATTCATGATGCATGAAGCATGATAAAATATCAGTTTTCATATTAAAACATTAAGTTAAATTCCACTCACTTGGTTATCTCTGAACTGACTCTGCAGGTTCTGACACTGGACTCACTGCTGACCTCCCTGATTCCTCTGGTCCGTACCTACACAGGTGGACTCAAATGAGGGACTAAACTCACTCAAGAACATCTCTAAGAAACTCCCCAAAACCCCTCTAAACAATCCTAAAACCATCACATAAAACATGCAAAGGAAAGCTGGACAGGGCACTTTCGGCGGCAGGTTCGGCGGCCGAAACCCCACTCCAGAGACGAAACTCATGCATGTTCGGCGGCACCTTCGGCGGCCGAAGGTCTCGTCCAGAGACGAAACTCACACACTTTCGGCGGCCGAACGCCCTCTTTCGGCGGCCGAAAGTCCCTTTCTAAACCGAAAGCCTAGCTTTCGGGGGCAACCTTTGGCAGCCGAACTGCCTCCACAAAGGGTTCGGCGGCCGAACCTTCCTTCGGCGGCCGAACCTGGTTTTGCCCGAAGGACAGAACCCTGCTCTGTTTCATGCAAACTTTGCCCAAAAACCTACAAACATGCATATCAACTACTCCCAACTAGCATATACACATATATATGCACAAAGGGGTCTAAAACTACCCTAAAACCCCAAACAAACATAGCACATAACACTTAAACATGTTTGAACACCACAAATCACCAAAACCTCACCTAAACCTAAACATGCATACTACCCATACAAACTGCATAAAACCTTTCAAAATCATCAAAGAAGCTCAGGATCTTCACTTACCTCTTACACAACTTGAGGATGAAGGATCCTAACGTGGAGATATGAAGAAAAGCTCTTCCAAAGCTCCAAGCTTCAAAACTTGGTTCTTTTGCTCAAAACCTTCATAAATCACCAAAACTCTTAAAACTCTTGAAAGATTTGATGAAAATCATGGAAAACATGAAAGTCAACGTAGGAGAGGCTGGAACTCACCTCTGGCTGCAAGTGGAGGAGAAATAACCTCCTTCCACCGACCCTTGGCCCTTTTATAGGTGGCTGGCCAGACCACCTTCGGCAGCCGAACGTGAAGCCGCAACCATGCAATGTTCGGCGGCCGAAAGTGACCTTCGGCGGCCGAACCTTTGCATTTCTCCCTTGTTGCTTTTCTTTCAAACCTCAAGTCTTTTAACACTTCAAAACATGAAAACAAGTGAAAATACCTTGAAAAACATATGCATTACCCTTCTCGAGGGTTCCGACACCCGAGATTCCACCGGACGACAGGAATGTCGATGCCGGACTCGAGCCGGGTATTACATCCATCAAAGCATACACATCTGAACACCCAATGATGAGATTACCTGACACCACTGTGTTCGACGTGTTAGCCTCCTCCTATGTCACTGTGAAAATCCGTGCTGGGGCTACCGGATTTCCACCTCGGGAACCTGCTGCTGAAGTAGAGGCTACCCCTCTCCCTCTACCTCTGCCACTAGTCTGAGGCATGACTGGAGCTGCTGGCCGTACAACTGGCTGTACCACACTGCCTGAACTCATCTGCTGGGATGGTGCAAAAGTCATCTGCGGACAATCCCGAGCAATATGCCCTTCCTGTCCACATCGAAAACAAGCTGTAGATCCCAACCGACAAACTCCTCCATGTGGTTTTCCGCATCGTCTGCAGACTGGAGCTGTGCCAGAGCTTGAGCCACTACCTATTCCCAGACCTGACTTGACTTTACTCCAAAACTTACTCTTTGTTCCTTTTGCTCTATCCCATCTTTTACTACTTGGTGTGGGGGCTTTAGAACCCGAAGCCTGTGCCTTTGACTGTTTCTGAATAGTGGCACTAGCTTCCATTTTCCTGGCTGCGTCTACTATGGTATGGAAACTCTCCTTTTCTGCTGGAAGAATCAAGGAAGCATACCTGGGATGCAGTCTCATAGTATATCTCCTTGCTTTCTTTTGATCAGTATCATAGGCTTGACCCACGTACTGAAGCAGATCCAGGAACTTATCTGTGAATTCATCAACACTCATCTCCTCTGTCTGTCTCAACTGTTCAAATTCAATTACTTTCATCTCCCTCGAACTGTCAGGAAAAGCCCACCCTGCAAACTCATTGGCGAACTCTCCCCATGACATGCTGTCCATTCTAGGCTCCACATAATTCTTAAACCATTCTCTGGCTTTCTTGCATTTTAATGTGAAACCTGCCATCTCAATGGCTCTCCTATCATCTGCTCCCAATTCACCGGTTATCATCCTAACTGCTCTAAGGTAATCAAATGGATCATCTCCCGTGTTGTATTTAGGAGCATCCAATTTCAAGTACTCCGTCATTTGGACTTTACCTCCAGATGAGCTAGGTTCATGCCTATCAACAACAGGGATTACTGGTTCTGGTGGTGGTACTGGGTCATTTGGCTCTAGGTGTGCTGCACTTGGATGGGTAGGGGAAGATGGATACATCGGATATGGTGGGTAATAAGGAGGATAAGGCATATAAGGCATATAAGGAGGATATGGCACAAAACTCGAGTACTCCGACATACCTCCCATCGGATACTCTGGATAGCCAAAACCTGAGGTCTGAGCACCTCCCTGCGACTCTCCCATACCTTCCTCAAAACTGCCTATACCCATGCTGTCATCTCTAGACTGATCAATCTCCATAGCTTCCCTCCTTTCCTCTGATCTTCCTCCCCTAGCTGTACCTCTTCTGCTCTCGTCGACAGACCTTCTAGGGTCTATTGACGTACCTTCCCTGCTAGATCTCTGAGACCTTGCCCTTGGCAATGCAGGAGGACGAGCAGCTGGTCTTTCATTCTCTGGTGGGACTCCAGTCAATCGAGCTGATCGACGAGTTCCTCGCATCTTTATTCTGGAAACACAACATATAACATAC
This sequence comes from Manihot esculenta, assembly GCF_001659605.2. Lineage (NCBI taxonomy): Eukaryota > Viridiplantae > Streptophyta > Magnoliopsida > Malpighiales > Euphorbiaceae > Manihot > Manihot esculenta. The sequence continues at coordinate 19,361,925 of NC_035161.2, forward strand.
CACTTTAGCACATAAACATCACATAGCAATCATACACTCATGGCATATCATAGCAGATAGGACTCAAGACCCTATCCTAGTGGACATGATTTCCTATTGTGCTTGACCACTTCTAACCTGTCTGAGCCCAACACTGTCTCTATAGGTCCGATCATGTGAACCTAGGGCTCTGATACCAATTTGTAACGACCCCAAAATGGACCGTCACTGGCGCTAGGATTCAGGTCGGCTTAAGGCCGCCAGAACCCGTAGCAAGCCTGCTATACTCTCTGTGTACCTGTAAACCTCATACATGATCATACATTTTCTGTGAAAATAAAACTCTTTTCTGAACCAAGGCTTAACCTGTGCATGCACTGTCTCTGTACTCTGTACTCATGTACTCTGTACTCTGTATCCCTGACTAGAGCTTGCTCTAGATGGGTTAACTCATACCTGTTAAGCCTGGTTTTCACATACAGGAAAACATATATACATATATAGATCATGTACAAAACATACATCACTAGGTCAAGCAACAACTATTACATCTCTTTAATATTACATGTCCACTCTAAGCTATTACAGATCTCTTTACTTTTCCTGTACTCTGCTGGACTGTCCCTGTACACTGTACACTGAACCTGCAAAACTGGGGTTAAGGGAGTGGGATGAGCTCTATAGCCCAGTGAGTAGAACAGTAAAACATCTCAGTAAAATATGATCTCATGGAATGCACCATATCACAGACAAGCCACATCAAGAGTAAACCTGTCACCACATAGTCCCAGTAACTCTGTGCCAGGGCGTAGAATCGAGCACCTGGTCTTCCTGTCATATATGTATATGTGTATATAACACCTCTGTACTTACCATTGCCAGGGCGTAGTCAAAGGCTCCTGGACTTTACTATATACCTGCCAGGGCGTAGTCAAAGGCTCCTGGACTTCGCTATACCTGCCAGGGCGTAGTCAAAGGCTCCTGGACTTCCTGTCTGAGACTATTGGATCATTCAGCATTCACTCACATCACCAAATAACAATGCAATGCAACATATTCGTGACTACTAATGCAATCAACCTATGGCATAAACATGATGCATGAGATATGCTAAAAGCAGTTTGTGGTTCAATTACAAGTCATCAGTTTAGTTCCACTCACCTTTGGCTATCTGGACTGACTGACTCTGCAGGCTCTGAATCTCTGGAGCAGTACTCACTGCTGCTCTCTCTGGTTCCTCTGGTCTGTACCTATACAGATGGACTCAAATGAGGGACCAAACAAGCGTAGAATAACTCTCGTAAACTTCCCCAAGAATCCCCTTATACTCACTCAACTATCCATGCAAAGCATGCAAAAGAAAGCTGGACAGGACACTTTCGGCGGCAAGTTCGGCGGCCGAAAGTCCTCTCCAGAGACGAAACTCAAGCATCTTCGGCGGCACCTTCGGCGGCCGAATCCCCCAAACAGAGCCGAACATGCACAACTCGCGGGGGCAAGCTGTGGCAGCCTAAGCTACCATGCAAGAGGTTCGGCGGCCGAATGAACCTTCGGCTGCCGAACCTGAGTTCATCCAGAACTCAGCTTCAACGGCAAACCATCTCCTCATTCCCTTCAACCACTCAACCCATATATACTCCAACTCCTCAACACACATATACTCATGTATATGATCACAGGGGTCCAAAACTATCTCATAACCCCAAACAACAAATCAAACATAACACAGAAACATGTATACATGCATAACTCATCAAAACCACTACTTCTCACGTAAACATACATCTCTCTCCCTTAACTTCCATAAAACCTTCAGAAAACACATAAACAGGTTCAAGAGCATTACTTACCTCCTGTAACAAGAAGCTGAACACTCTGAACTAAGGAAAACGGACCAACTCTCCTCAAACTCTCAAACTCACACAAACGGAGCTTTTTGCTTCACAACAGTCAACACCTTGTGACTTATCCAAACACCCCACAAGAGCTGCTCAAACTCAGCAAATAAACCAGGGAAGACGTGGCCAACTTCTGGACATGATCTGGTGATAACACCTGTCCAAAATGCTGACTAAGGGATACAAAACTGCTGGCTAAGCAACTCAGCTTCGGCTGCCGAATCGCATGCAAAACCATGCAACATTCGGGGGCCGAACTTGACCTTCGGAAGCCGAACATTGGGCACTTTCGGCGGCCGAACTTATCTTCGGCGGCCGAACTTGGCTTCAGTCTCCATGACCCATTTTCTCTTCAAAACTCAAAACTAACAAACTGTAAAACTATAAAACACATCATAACACTTAGAACACATAACTCCTACCCTTATATAGAATCCCAACACCCCGGATTCCACCAGACAATAGAAATTCCGGTGCCGGATTCTAGCCGGGTATTACAATATGGGATAAACTGCCAAGTGATTTCCAGCTGAGAGCATATGCCACCACATTTGTCTTACCCGGATGATACTGGATTTTGCAATCATAATCACTAAACAGTTCTACCCATCTTCTCTGCCTCAGATTCAACTCTTTCTGACTCAAGATGTATTGCAAACTCTTATGATCTGTAAAGATCTCACATTTTACCCCATACAGGTAATGCTTCCACATCTTGAGTGCAAAAATCACAGCTGTCATCTCTAGATCGTGTGTAGTATAATTTAACTCGTGCTTCTTCAACTGTCTAGAAGCATAAGCAATTACCCTCTCATTCTGCATCAACAGACAACCTAGTCCCACTCAGGATGCATCACAAAACACTGTGAAATTCTCATTACTTGTAGGCAGAGTTAACACCAGTGCTGACGTCAGTCTTCTCTTTAGCTCTTCAAAACTTTCCTCACACTGATTTGACCAGAAAAACCTCTGATTCTTTTTGGTCAACCTGGTCATAGGAGCAGCAATTTTTGAGAAATCCTGGACAAACCTCCTATAGTAACCTGTCAAACCCAAAAAGCTTTTAATCTCTGTCACTATAGTGGGTCTGGACTAGTTAGCTACAGCTTCTACTTTCTTAGGGTCCACCTCGATTCCTTTTTCTGACACTACATGCCCCAAGAAAGAGATACTTCTCAACCAGAACTCACATTTAGAGAACTTGGTATACAAGTCGTGCTCTCTAAAGGTCTGCAACACAATCCTCAGATGGTGGGCATGCTCCTCTGCGTTTCTGGAATACACCAAGATATCATCAATGAAAACAATAACAAAGTGATTCAGAAACTGACTAAAAACTCTATTCATGAGATCCATGAATGCTGTAGGGGCATTGGTTAGTCCGAATGGCATCACTAGGAACTCATAATGTCCATATCTGGTCTTGAAGGCTGTCTTGGGTACCTTTTCCTCTTTGACTCTCAACTGATGGTACCCAGATCTCAAATCTATCTTGGAGAAACAACCGGCTCCTGCTAGCTGGTCAAACAGATCATCGATCCTAGGTAACGGATACTTGTTCTTGGTAGTGACTTTATTCAACTGCCTGTAGTCAATACAAAGTCTTAAGGATCCATCCTTCTTTTTCATGAACAAAACCGGAGCACCCCAAGGTGAGGTACTAGGTCAGATGAAACCCTTATCTACCAATTCTTGCAACTGTTCTTTTAACTCTTTCAACTCGGCAGGTGCCATCCTGTAGGGAGGAATAGAGATGGGTCTGGTTCCTGGCATTACTTCAATTTCAAACTCTATTTCCCTAGCAGGTGGTAAACCTGGTAGTTCTTCTGGAAAAACGTCAAGAAACTCTCTAACCACGGGCGTTGAAGTTGGTTCCCTAACCTGACCATTTAACTCTCTGACATGAGCAAGAAACCCTTGACAACCCCTCCTAAGCAACCTATGAGCCTGTAGGGCAGATATCAAACCTCTAGGCATACCTATCTTATCACAGAAGACTACCTCTGATCCATCTGGTTCTCTGTACCTGACTACCTTGTCTCTGCAGTCCAAGGTAACACCATGAGTAGAGAGCTAATCCATCCCTAGAATGACGTCAAAATCAGTCAAATCTAGAACCACAAGGTCAGCTGGAAGGCACTTATCCTCAATAAAGACTGGACTGAATCGGCAGACTGACTCTGCCACATATGGATCACACTTGGGCCCACTGACCCAAAGAGGATACTCTAGCCCAGAAGCTATCAAACCCATACTGTCTACGGCTCTCGGAGATACAAAAGAATAAGAGGCACTGATAGAGCATATTTTAGTCCATTTTATCTTGATATTATTGATGATTATTTATATGATTTCGGCTTAATTTAGTGCTCTTGATATTATCTTGCAGAAAATGGTGAAAAAGGACATTTTGGAGAAAATACCCTTAAAACTGCCTTAAATGGAGCAAAGGAGAGCAAGTCTGCCAAGTTAAAATCAACTGAAGCTAAATAAGGAAAGTTCTAAATAAGGAAAGTGGCAAAGAAGGAAAGAACATTCAGCCAAAACAATTTGAATTTCAAATTTCAAATCTCCAAGTAGCCTTTTCTTTATTCAATAAGCCAAGTCTTAAGTTGCCATAAATGAAGAGCCAAATAAGGAAAGTATTTTGAAATTCAAATCTTCAAGATTCATATTCAAATTTTGAATTTCAAAATCCAGCTTATTAAGGAAGCTAAATCCAAAGATCACATGCTTGCCACCTCATGCCTTGCACATTCAAAATTCAAATTGCAAAGGAAGGCTCCACCTTCCTTACTTGTGTATGGGCGGCAAGGATGGTGTGAAGACAAGTCTTGGGCACTTTGGGCAGCATCTTGAAGACACTAGGGCAGCAAGCAAAGACCAAAAGACCCACTCTTACACAAGTCACACATGCCACACGCCAACTCCTTCACACATGCCACACGCCAACTCCTTCACACATGTGCATGGGCGGCAAGGTATGTGCAAGCTAAGACCAAGGGCATTTTAGGCAGTCTCCTAAAGAAACATGGACAGCAAAGAAACCCTAGACAGCAACTTAAGAACCTTATAAAGTCATCCTTAAGGGCTACCATAGAAGAAGACATCCATCCCCATCCATCTCTCCCAATCGGCCAAGACAAGGAGCAAGGCTTCTCCACCATTCGGTTCCTCTTCTCTTGTTCTTTCCTTTTATTTTCTGTTTTGTTTCAGCCATGAGTGGCTGAAACCTTTAATTCTAGTTGAAGATTGGTTGAAACTAAGGTTGTTTTATGAATTGTGAGATCTGAACATAAACTATTTGTCTTTGATTTGTTCAATATTCATACAATTTGATGCTTGAATCTATTATTACTTTGTTATTTTGATCAAATTGGCCACTTGATTCTTGATTGCAAGGTAATTAATTGTTAGTTTGGATAATTTTTAGTCCGTAATTACTGGAATTATTCAAACGTAAGAACACTTGGTGTAACAACTAAGGAATTGTATGATATAGCAACATCTCATGCGTTTGAGTAAGCTAGGATTGGATCTCTCTGTTTCTTCATGCAATTGACAATTGTTTTGATGCCTAAAGCCCAAGGACGTTCCTTGGCAATTTGTTAATTAGTAATTAATTAGAGAACGTTCCCTAATTGGTTTATGATTGAGGAGAGACATGGTGGTGAGAAGCGTCTTCCATCTCCATAACTAATCTATTGAATCAATTAAGAGAACATAAGTTTCAATGATCAATCCAAACAACCAAAGTGGATCCATCTCTTCAACTAGACCTTTCTCATATTTGATATCTCTTTATTTCTTTTTACTATTTGCTTCTTTTATTGCTTTCAGTAGTTGCTAATCAAATCAATCTCAAAACCCCCCATTTTACTTTTAATGCACTTTATTTTTATTCCGCTTTCAGTTACTTGCTTTCTATTGCGCTTTCAGTTAATTCTCTTGGTTTTGTTGAGAAAAATAGATTAGCTTTCAATTCTCTGTGGATTCGATCCTTTACCACTATCTGCAGTAGTAATATTGTTAATAACCGGAAAGGTTATTTTTGACCGGCTTCGACAACCGCGAGTCAAAAATTGGCGTCGTTGCTGGGGAGTTGATTTAACTTATTTGTTTCTCTTTCATGACCAGATCTGAACGTAGGGACACTCTGCCTTACAATCTGAAAAATTGAACGTACCATCAGAAGACTAGGAAAGCAAGCCACTATGCCTGAACCACCATCTAAAACCGAACCTGCGCCTGAAGAGCCTTCCTGCGCAAGACCTTCTTCTGAAACACTTCCCACGCACCACTCAACTCCTGAAATGGCCGAACATCATGCACAACCTGCTGCCCATAATGGACATGCTGTCCAAGACTAAATAATTCAAGAAAATCCAGCCATGAGAGCTCCAATGCCAAGAGAAAGAACCATGAGAGAATTGGCAACACCTGTAGGTGATCAAGCACCACTTTGCATCACCTATCCACCTCTGATAGTTCCCTTTGAACTGAAAACAGGTTTGATTCATCTTCTCCCTAAGTTTAGAGGATTAGAAAATGAAAGTCCACATAAGCACTTGAAAGAGTTCAATATTGTCTGTTCATCTATGAGACCTCAAGGTATTTCTGAAGATCATGTTAAGTTAAGAGCTTTTCCTTTTTCACTTGATGATTATGCTAAGGATTGACTATTTTACTTACCACCTGGATCTATCACTTCTTGGGATGACATGGTAACAACTTTCTTAAATAAATATTTCCCAACTCATAAGGCTATTGGTGTTAGAAGAGAAATCTCAAGCATTAGACAGAAACCATCTGAAGATTTATATGATTATTGGGAAAGATTTAAAAGGTTGTGTACAGGTTGTCCTCAACATGAGATTTTAGATAAGGCACTCATAGAATTCTTCTATGGAGGACTGCTTTTTTCAAAAAAGAGATTCATTGATGTAGCCTGTGGAGGATCCATTGCAGACAAGACACCTAAGGAGATGAGAGAGTTGATCTCAACACTTGTAGCCTCATCTAGGCAATATAGAGAAGAAAAGCAACTGCAGAAAGGACTCAATGTAATACCCGGCTAGAGTGGGGTCTGGAATTCCGGTGTTCCGATGGACTTTCCGGAGCCGGTTTCCTCTTAAAGGGTATCATGGATGTTTTTACACGTGTTTTTAGCGGTTTTTCTTTAAATGAATTTAAGCATGGAGTTTTGGCAAGAACTTGCATAGAGGAGAATTGCCAGGTTCGGCCGCCGAAGGTTGAGTTTCGGCCGCCGAACTTTGCATGGATTAGGAGGCACGTTCGGCTGCCGAAGGAGGTTTGGCCAGCCACTATTTATGGGGGCCCTCAGTCGGTCAAGGGATAAGCTTTCCGACTCCCCAGCCGCCTCAGGTGTGTCTTCTTTCCTCTCTAAGTGATTTCTATGTGTTCTTTCCAATCTTTGAGCGTTTTACTCAGATTTAAGCATGTTTTGAGGATTTTAAGCAAAAAGATTGCGTTTTGACGGTGTGATGATTTGGAGAGGGTTTCCTCCATTTCTTCACGTTAGGATCTTCCATCCTTTTGTTTACAAGAGGAGTATGGAGATTTCTTACATGTTTTCATGATTTTTGAAGGTTTTAAGGAGTTTTCATGGTTCGTTGCATGTTTTGAGTTTTTGCGGATTTTGAGGTGATTATGTGCTATTTGATGAGGTGAGTGTGTTTTGTTGGGGTTATAGGCTAGTTTTGGACCCCTTTGTGCATATATAAGCATATGTGCAAGTTGTGGAGTGTTGTATGCTTGTTGAGTAAGGTTTGGGGGAAGTTGAGCATGAGGTGAGCGAGGTTCTGCCTAACTGGAGAACCCAGCTTCGGCCGCCGAAGGAGGGTTCGGCCGCCGAACGTTGTGAGGAGGTGGTTTCGGCTGCCTAAACCTGCCCCCGAAAGATTAGACTTTCGTCTCTGGAGGGGAGGTTCGGCCGCCGAAGGTGCCGCCGAAGGTAGGAGACTTTCGTCTCTGGAGTGTGGTTTGGCCCCCGAACCATGCCCCGAAAGGGTTCGGCCGCCGAAAGTTGAGATTCGGCCGCCGAAGGTGCATGAGTTTCGTCTCTGGAGAGGACATTCGGCCGCCGAACCTGCCGCCGAAAGTATCCTGTCCAGCTTTCTTTTGCATGCTTTATGTGTTTGGTTTATGAGCTTGTAGAGGGGTTTTGGAGAGTTGTTGTAGAGTTGTTTATGAGTTGTATAAGAGTATGTTTGACACCTCATTCGAGTCCATTTGTATAGGTTTGGACCCGAGAGTTCGAGGAGGTCATCCGAGTTAGAGATTACAGAGTCAGTTCAGTTTCTGCTAGAAGAGCAGAGGTGAGTAGAACTAAACTTAATCTTTTATTAAAGAAACATAATGCTTTAGCATAGTTCATGCATCATGAATGCTATGATATGTATTAGGGTGATTGCATTAGAATCACGAATGTGAAGCATTGCATATTATGTGATCAGAGATTAGGTGGACCCAGGCGACTCCAATAGCCTAAGCTTCGGCTCCTGTCATTGTGTCAGGTCAGTTGGGCAATTACTTGTTGGAATGCCCTGTGTAGCTCCTTTGGGGGGCCAGTGTTGACAGAGGGTATTTTTGGGGTCATGTCTACCTTAATGGGGATTGGACCAAGGCGACTTCAATAGCCCGTCGAGGGAGTTTTGGGGTCATGTCTAATCCAAGATATATTGAGATGGTTGTGTTGTGATGCATTTTCATATATAGTGCGTATGAATGAACTGTTTTCAGTGTTTCTACTCACTGGGCTTTAGAAGCTCATCCCTTTCCCTTAATCCCAGTTTTGCAGGTACAGGGTTAGCTGGGAAGTCAGAAGCATCAGAGTGTTGGCTTCAGTATGTTTGTGTATAGTATAGTGTGGACATGATGTATGTAAAAGGATATATGTAAAGTGATGTAATAGTTAGTCAGTTAAGGTATAAATGTATTAGAATGTGCTTTTGCCTATTGTCTATAGTATGTTTCATCCCTTGTATATGCATGTATCCTGTTTTCAGTTTAATGATGAGCAATGAGTCAAACCAGGCTTAATAACATGTTGTGTTTCGAAAACCCAGTGAATTATAACTGTGAGGGAAGACAGGGATTACTTCCTTTGACCCAAGACCAGTGCAATAGGAAAGACCAGGTTTGATTCCTGTGATCCACAGAGTAGACCACTAGAGAAGACCAGGTTTGATTCCTGTGACTCTATGGTAACCAAGTTAACTTATGATATGCTGACCCTTACAAAGTGGGTTCTATGCTGCAGAGCGCATAGGGTATGGAGGTTACTTGGTAAAGCATCACTGGTGTATTATAGATAGCCAGAGGGCTAGTTCAGATTAGTATATCTGAGCATTTGGTTCATATGGTTGGACCTATAGGACAGTGTTTTAAAGGTTAAGTCTGGTAGTTTTAAAGACAAGTTTTAAAAAGTAATAGTCCAGTCGGATCATGTATGGGATTTTAACAGGTACACAGAGTTCAGGATAGGCTTACTACGGGTCCAGGCGGCCTTAAGCCGATCTGGATCCTAGTGCCGAGCAGTTTGGGCCGTTACAAAGAGGGTACCGGTTTCCGGGCTGTTACAGATGGTATCAGAGCATAGGGCCTCTAGAGTACGGTGTGTTGAGCTAAGATGCTCAGGGATGAGAGAGATCTCACATCGGAACGAGGTTGTCTTAGACGGCAAAGCACATTAGGTTCACTCATGTCCACATAGGATGAGTCCAGTTTTGAGGATGATATGAATGCCATGACTGCTCTGCTGTGTATGCAGGTGTCTAGTTTGTGTGTTCATGTGTATTCCTATGACCTCTATGTGTGCTCATGTTTGTTTTTGATCTTCAGGAGAGCTAAGATGAGTGGAGCTAGTCAATCTGTGGAATCAGATCCGTCTGAAGGATCGTTTGAGCAAAGGAGAGAAGGAATAGACCTAAGAAGAAGAAAAGTAGAGGTAGCCTTAGCGAGGCAGAGAAGGAGTGTAGGTATACAGGTGAATATGGATGAAGAGTGTTCAGGAGATGCTCAGACCAAGGCTTCCAAACTTTCTGGTTCAGGAGAAAATGATCCCTCCACTTGGAGTACAGCTGCCACAAGAGGCAAAAGGTGGGGGAAAACCACGAGGGAGTGGGGTAGGACTAGGAAGGGCAGGATGTGGAAGCGTTTTAGGGTAAATCGAGATGTGAGTGCAAGCTCTGGCAGAGGAAGATCGCAATGTGAGAGGTGTGGAAAGATGCATAAGGGAGTCTGTCGTGCAGGGACTACGGCATGTTTCCAGTGCGGACAGGAAGGGCACTTCGCACGTGAGTGTCCTACTGCGCCCAGGATAGGTCAGTCCCAGCAGATGTTGGCAGGCAGAGTGGCTCAGGCTAGGAGCCAAGGAGAGGAGGCAGCCACAGTAGACCCCGTGGTACCAGGTATGTTTACTTTTGTGTGGTCTGAAGTGTATAAGTATGAGCGAGAGATATGCAGCTCAAAAGGTAGCAAAGTGTAAGAGGAAGAAAAGAATAAGAGTTGGTAAGGCAAAAGAGTAGAGGAAGCTAGAGTAGAAGAGTCAAGAGAGAGAATAAGACGAGGAAGTAAGTGAAAGAGAGTACGCATAAGAGTAAGTACGAGCAGAGAAAGAGGAAGAGTACAGAAAGAGCTTAGAGTCCGTCTGGAATTGAGAGGGAGAGGCAGAGGAAAGGGTTAGCCTTTTCTTTAGAAATTCCCGAGGGAAGTTCCATTAGCTTTCGCTTGGATCTTCACCCTGACATAGTACAGGCTAACACATGGAGCACGTGACGTGAGATACGGTCACTTAGAAGTGCTCGGATGTGTATACAGTTTGTGTAAACCCCAGTGTTTCGCTTTCCTTGTTGCGTAGTGAGCCATTTGATAGAGGGGGTTTGATGACGTCTGGGCTTAGAGTGTTTTTCTTGGGTCAGTGGCCCTAAGTGTGATCCATCTGAGACACAGTCAGTTCAGTTCAGAGCTTAGGGTGAGTAGATGCGATCCAGCTGACCTTATGGTTCTAGATTTGACTGTGTGATGTCATTCTAGGGCGGATTGGCTAACTACTCAGAGTACTACCTGTGTCCACAGAGACAAGGTAGGAGAGTGCAGTAACTCAGGATGGATCAGACTGGTAGTCCTTTGGAGGGACAGAGTATAGATGCTCAGAGGTTTGATATCAGTCCCGTAGGCTCATCTTTTGCTCAGGAAAGGTTGTCAAAGGGTGTTAGCTCTTGTGAGCAAGTTCAGTAGTCAGGACAGGGAATCAGCCTCAGTGCCCGTTCCTAGAAAGTGCGAGATGTTCCCAGACGAGCTGTCAGGGTTCCCTTCTGTTCAGGAGTGAGAGGGTAGCTCAGGAGTGGTGTCTAGACGCGGAACCATTTCTTTCCTTCTCCCTCCAGGATGGCACCTGCAGCTTTGAGCTTTGAGAATAGTCCGAGCAGTGTAGAAACCAGGATAGTAAAGATGAAGAGAGAAGGGCAAGGAATCAGAGTAGCGCAGAGGGAGCATGATACGTCCTAGTACAGGGTATAGTGGACCAGAGGTGGTGATCAAGAGGATCTCTGGTACACCTGTATCGCTGTTAGAGGCGAGTTTAGGCTTGTTTGCCTGTTTTTGTTCTTTTCCTTTGAGGAACATTCGGGGACGAATGTTCGAAAAGGGGGGAAGAATGTAATACCCGGCTAGAGTGGGGTCTGGAATTCCGGTGTTCCGATGGACTTTCCGGAGCCGGTTTCCTCTTAAAGGGTATCATGGATGTTTTTACACGTGTTTTTAGCGGTTTTTCTTTAAATGAATTTAAGCATGGAGTTTTGGCAAGAACTTGCATAGAGGAGAATTGCCAGGTTCGGCCGCCGAAGGTTGAGTTTCGGCCGCCGAACTTTGCATGGATTAGGAGGCACGTTCGGCTGCCGAAGGAGGTTTGGCCAGCCACTATTTATGGGGGCCCTCAGTCGGTCAAGGGATAAGCTTTCCGACTCCCCAGCCGCCTCAGGTGTGTCTTCTTTCCTCTCTAAGTGATTTCTATGTGTTCTTTCCAATCTTTGAGCGTTTTACTCAGATTTAAGCATGTTTTGAGGATTTTAAGCAAAAAGATTGCGTTTTGACGGTGTGATGATTTGGAGAGGGTTTCCTCCATTTCTTCACGTTAGGATCTTCCATCCTTTTGTTTACAAGAGGAGTATGGAGATTTCTTACATGTTTTCATGATTTTTGAAGGTTTTAAGGAGTTTTCATGGTTCGTTGCATGTTTTGAGTTTTTGCGGATTTTGAGGTGATTATGTGCTATTTGATGAGGTGAGTGTGTTTTGTTGGGGTTATAGGCTAGTTTTGGACCCCTTTGTGCATATATAAGCATATGTGCAAGTTGTGGAGTGTTGTATGCTTGTTGAGTAAGGTTTGGGGGAAGTTGAGCATGAGGTGAGCGAGGTTCTGCCTAACTGGAGAACCCAGCTTCGGCCGCCGAAGGAGGGTTCGGCCGCCGAACGTTGTGAGGAGGTGGTTTCGGCTGCCTAAACCTGCCCCCGAAAGATTAGACTTTCGTCTCTGGAGGGGAGGTTCGGCCGCCGAAGGTGCCGCCGAAGGTAGGAGACTTTCGTCTCTGGAGTGTGGTTTGGCCCCCGAACCATGCCCCGAAAGGGTTCGGCCGCCGAAAGTTGAGATTCGGCCGCCGAAGGTGCATGAGTTTCGTCTCTGGAGAGGACATTCGGCCGCCGAACCTGCCGCCGAAAGTATCCTGTCCAGCTTTCTTTTGCATGCTTTATGTGTTTGGTTTATGAGCTTGTAGAGGGGTTTTGGAGAGTTGTTGTAGAGTTGTTTATGAGTTGTATAAGAGTATGTTTGACACCTCATTCGAGTCCATTTGTATAGGTTTGGACCCGAGAGTTCGAGGAGGTCATCCGAGTTAGAGATTACAGAGTCAGTTCAGTTTCTGCTAGAAGAGCAGAGGTGAGTAGAACTAAACTTAATCTTTTATTAAAGAAACATAATGCTTTAGCATAGTTCATGCATCATGAATGCTATGATATGTATTAGGGTGATTGCATTAGAATCACGAATGTGAAGCATTGCATATTATGTGATCAGAGATTAGGTGGACCCAGGCGACTCCAATAGCCTAAGCTTCGGCTCCTGTCATTGTGTCAGGTCAGTTGGGCAATTACTTGTTGGAATGCCCTGTGTAGCTCCTTTGGGGGGCCAGTGTTGACAGAGGGTATTTTTGGGGTCATGTCTACCTTAATGGGGATTGGACCAAGGCGACTTCAATAGCCCGTCGAGGGAGTTTTGGGGTCATGTCTAATCCAAGATATATTGAGATGGTTGTGTTGTGATGCATTTTCATATATAGTGCGTATGAATGAACTGTTTTCAGTGTTTCTACTCACTGGGCTTTAGAAGCTCATCCCTTTCCCTTAATCCCAGTTTTGCAGGTACAGGGTTAGCTGGGAAGTCAGAAGCATCAGAGTGTTGGCTTCAGTATGTTTGTGTATAGTATAGTGTGGACATGATGTATGTAAAAGGATATATGTAAAGTGATGTAATAGTTAGTCAGTTAAGGTATAAATGTATTAGAATGTGCTTTTGCCTATTGTCTATAGTATGTTTCATCCCTTGTATATGCATGTATCCTGTTTTCAGTTTAATGATGAGCAATGAGTCAAACCAGGCTTAATAACATGTTGTGTTTCGAAAACCCAGTGAATTATAACTGTGAGGGAAGACAGGGATTACTTCCTTTGACCCAAGACCAGTGCAATAGGAAAGACCAGGTTTGATTCCTGTGATCCACAGAGTAGACCACTAGAGAAGACCAGGTTTGATTCCTGTGACTCTATGGTAACCAAGTTAACTTATGATATGCTGACCCTTACAAAGTGGGTTCTATGCTGCAGAGCGCATAGGGTATGGAGGTTACTTGGTAAAGCATCACTGGTGTATTATAGATAGCCAGAGGGCTAGTTCAGATTAGTATATCTGAGCATTTGGTTCATATGGTTGGACCTATAGGACAGTGTTTTAAAGGTTAAGTCTGGTAGTTTTAAAGACAAGTTTTAAAAAGTAATAGTCCAGTCGGATCATGTATGGGATTTTAACAGGTACACAGAGTTCAGGATAGGCTTACTACGGGTCTAGGCGGCCTTAAGCCGATCTGGATCCTAGTGCCGAGCAGTTTGGGCCGTTACAAAGAGGGTACCGGTTTCCGGGCTGTTACAAAGTTCATCTCCTATTTTTGAACTGACATCTTTTATGAAAGATTTTGCCATAGGACTAGTTCAACAGGTTCAAGCATCCCAGCCACCTAGGCCATGTGGTATTTGTGCATATGTAGGACACCGAACTGATCAGTGTCCTACACTGCAAGAAGACAACCAGCAAGTCAATGCCATTGGAGGATACAACAACCAGCCTAGACATGATCCATATTCCAACTCTTACAACCCAGGTTGGAGAGACCACCCCAATCTCAGCTATGGAAGGGCCAACAACAACCAGAACTATCAGAACTATCAAAGGAATCAAGCCCAACCATCACCTCCAAATTCCATCCAGCACCTTGAAAAGATGATGGAAACAATGGTAAATGCTATGTAAGGCATGCGACAGGACATAGGACAGCTGACTGCATCTATGAGCAGATCTGAATCCCAAGGTAAGCTCCCTTCTCAAACTGAAACTAATCCTAGACAGAATGTTAGTGCCATTACTTTGAGAAGTGGAAAGGAGCTTCAAGATGCCAGATATGAGGAAGAAAAGCAAGTTGTACAAAAGCCTGCGCAATCTGAGACCACCCCTGTGCAAACTGAAACATCTGCGCAACCCCATCTCCATGAGCCGGCTAGCCAAGCTCCATCTGAAACACTTCCTGCGCAGAAGACTGACACCCAGGTACGTTTTCAGATTCCACCACCTTTTCCAAAAAGATTTGAAAGAACACAAAAAGAAAAAGAGGAAAAGGAGATCTTTGAGACTTTCAGAAAGGTGGAAATCAACATACCTCTACTAGATGCTGTTAAGCAGATTCCCAGGTACGCAAAATTTCTAAAAGAACTATGCACCAATAGAAGAAAGCTTGTTGAGAGAGAGAAAGTAAGTGTAGGTGAAGTAGTTACTGTTGTAATTAAAAGAGAGCTCCCTACTAAATGCAAAGATAAAGGTATGTTTGTTATTTTTTGTAAGATTGGGAATGTTGGCATTAAGAAAGCTATGTGTGATCTTGGTGCATCCATTAATGTTATGCCTCTTTCCATCTATAATTCTCTGAATGCATGTGCAATGAAAGACACAAGAGTAGTGATTCAATTAGCTGATAGATCTGTGGTATACCCCATAGGTGTTCTAGAAGATGTGTTAGTTCAAGTAGATGAACTTGTCTTTCCTGCAGATTTTTATGTGATTGATACTAAGGAAGATAGTTGCAATACTAGTTCTGACATCCTTCTTGGACGTCCTTTCTTGAGTACTGCTAGGACTAAGATTGATGTGCATGATGGTACTTTGACTTTGGAGTTTGAAAGGGAAGTCATTAAATTCAATGTCTATGATGCTATGAAATATCCACATGATATGTCTCCTATTTATGGTCTTGATATTGTAGAGTGCTTGAGCCAGAAAATTTTTGACAAAAATCAAGATGATATTCTAAACAATGATTTTTGCAGGGATACTGACTAGGTACAGATAGAGAGTCAGAAAGAGCCAAAACTGAAGAAAACATTCTGCAGCATCCACCAGATGAACTGCAAACCACTACAGGAAGTACAGAAACTAGTTGCACCGCTTTAGAATGGTGCACAAACCACTCCAGTGCAGGAAGAGGCATCTGAAAGCCTTTCAGGCGCGTCCTTTCAGCTTCCAATGCAGACTAGTCCTCCCTTTCAGTCAATTCTTGCGCCGAAGGATGTTCCTGAAACCAGTTCTGCCAGACAGTCCGAACAGACACCTGCTTGCCCGCCTAAACCACAAACTGCAGATCAGAAAGTTTCAGAATCAGATTTGAAGCCTCTTCCACGCCATATGAAATACATGTACTTGGACGCTGATAAGACACTACCGGTAATAGTGTCCAATGAATTGAGCCAACATGAAGAAGCAAGCCTCTTGAAAGTACTGCAGAAACACAAAGGAGCCATAGGATGGACCATAGATGACATAAAAGGTATTTCTCCTTCCACATGCATGCATAGAATACACATGGAAGAAGAATGCAAGCCAGTCAGAGATGCTCAAAGAAGACTGAATCCACCTATGATGGAGGTAGTGAAGAAAGAAATAGTCAAGCTTCTGGATGCAGGTATCATTTATCCAATCTCTAATAGCAAATGGTTAAGTCCTGTACATGTAGTCCCCAAAAAGACTAGGATCACCATTGTTCCAAATGCTGAAGGAGAACTTGTTCCCACCAGAGTTCAGAATGGGTGGAGAGTATGCATGGACTATAGGAAGCTAAATGCCGCCACAAGAAAAGACCACTTCCCACTGCCTTTCATTGATCAGATGCTAGAAAGGCTTACAGGTAAGTCCCATTACTGTTGTCTTGATGGTTATTCAGGTTTTTATCACATTCCAGTTGCTCCAGAGGACCAAGAGAAGGCCATCTTCACTTGTCCTTTTGGCAATTTTGCCTTTAGAAGAATGCCATTTGGACTATGCAATGCACCTGCCACCTTTCAGCGATGCATGATGAGCATATTCTCTGACTATGTGGGTAAGAATATTGAAGTGTTCATGGATGATTTCACAGTGCATGGCAACTCCTTTGAAGAATGCCTTGCCAACTTGGAAAAGATTCTACAGAGATGCCTTGAGTCTAACCTTGTACTTAATTATGAAAAATGTCATTTTATGGTTAATCAATGTATGGTTTTAGGACATGTTGTTTCAGCTAAAGGAATTGAAGTAGACAAGGCTAAGGTAGACACAATAAAAAATCTGCCTTATCCTACAAATGTTAAAGAAATCTATTCTTTTCTTGGCCATGCAGGATTCTATAGGAGATTCATAAAAGATTTTTCCAAAATCACACAGCCATTATGTAAATTGCTTCAACAAGATGTTACATTTGATTTTTATGCAGGTTGCAAAAGAGCATTTGATCTGATAAAAGAATTGCTTGTGACTGCCCCGATTATTCAAGCACCTGATTGGAACTTGCCCTTTGAAATCATATGTGATGCAAGCAACTATGCAGTGGGAGCAGTCTTGGGGCAACGTGTGGAAAACTCACCCCACGTCATTCATTATGCCTCCCGCACATTGGATGCTACACAAAGCAACTACACAGCAACAGAAAAGGAGCTCTTGGCTGTTGTATTTCCTTTAGAGAAATTCAGACCATATCTCTTGGGAACCAAAGTCATTGTCTATTCTGACTATGCAGCTTTGCGATATCTGATCAAGAAAAAGGAAGCAAAACCGAGACTCATTCGGTGGATTTTGTTATTACAAGAATTTGATCTGGAGATAAGAGACAAGAAAGGGAAAGAAAATCTTGTAGCCGGCCTCCATCTAGCTCTACACCTTGTCCAATCAAGGAAGATGACTCGCGGTTGTCGAAGCCGGTCAAAAATAACCTTTCTGGTTATCAACAATTTACAACTGCAGATAGTGGTGAAAGGATCAAATCCACAGGGAATTGAAAACTTACCTATTTTCCTTATCAAGACTAATAAAATAAACTAAAATAAAAATAAACTGAAAAAAAAATAAACTGAAACGAGATAAACGGAAAGCAAAATAAACTGAAAGCGAAATAAACTGAAAGCAAAATAAACTGAAAGTAAAACAACCTGAAACGAGATAAAACTAAAAGCAAAATAAACTGAAAGAAAAACAAACTGAAACAAGATAAAACTGAAAACGAGATAAACTGAAAGCGAAATAAAAATAAATTGCAGTAAAAGTAAAATGGGGGGTTTGAGATTGATTTGATTAACAAACTACTGAAAGCAATTAAAATAAGTGAATAATAAAATAAAAGAGAAATAAATAATAAGAAAGCTCTAATTGAAGAGTTGGATCCACTTCAGTTGTTGGGATTGATCATTGACACTTAGTTTCTTTTGATTGATTCAATAGATTAGTTATGGAGATGGAAGACGCTTCTCACCACCATGTCTCTCCTTATGATTGAACCAATTAGAGAACGTCCTCTAATTAATTACTAATTAACAAATTGCCAAGGAACGTCCTTGGGCCTTAGGCATCAAACAATTGTTAATTACATGAAGAAAGAGAGAGATCCAATCCTAACTACCCAAACGCATGAGATGTTGCTAGATCATACAATTTTCTTAGTTTTTACAACAAGTGTTCTTATGTTTGAATAATTTCAGCAATTATGGACTAAAAATTATCCAAACTAACATATTATTACCTTGCAATCAAGAATCAATTGGCCATGTTGATAAAAAAAACAAAGCAACAATGGAATTAAGCATGAGATTGTATGAATATTGAATAACAAAAGATAAACAATGTTTGATCAAGTCTCCCAATCCATAAAACAACTAAAGCATCACCTAATCTTCAACTAGAATAAAAGATTTCAGCCTCTCATGGCTGGAACAAAAACCAAAAATAAAAGAAAAGAAGAAAGATAGAAGAAGAGATGTGAATCCCGTAGGTGCCTCCAAGGGGGGCTTGAAAGAGCATAGAGAGGCTCCTTATGTGTCTTTTTATACTTGAAAAGTGTTGCCCTAGATGATACTTGCTTCCTAATTAGTGAAGAGGTTGCCCAAGGTGTCAAGAGGCTGCCCAAAAGACTTCAAGAGGCTGCCCAAAATGCCCTTGGTCCAAGATGTGCCATCCATGCACATGTGAGAAGGGAAAAACGTGGGGTATGTGTTCAAGTGCAATGAGTGGGGCCTTTAGTCTTTGCTTGCTGCCCAAGTGTCTTCAAGATGCTGCCCAAGGTGCCTAAGACTTGCCTTCACACTCTCCTTGCCATCCATGCACTAATAAGGAAGGTGGAGCCTCCTTTGCAATTTGAATTTTGAATGTGCAAGGCATGAGGTGGCAAGCATGTGATCTTTGGATTTAGCTTCCTTAATAAGCTGGATTTTGAAATTCAAAATTTGAATATGAATCTTGAAGATTTGAATTTCAAAATACTTTTCTTATTTGGCTCTTCATATGTGGCAACTTGAGACTTGGCTTCTTGAATAAGGAAAAGGCTACTTGGAGATTTGAAATTTGAATTTCAAATTGCTTTGGCTGAATGTTCTTTCCTTCTTTGCCACTTTTCTTATTTAGAACTTTCCTTATTTAGCTTCACTTGATTCCAACTTGGCAGGCTTGCTCTCCTTTGCTCCATTCAAGGCAGTTTTAAAGGTATTTTCTCCAAAATGTCCTTTTTCACCATTTTCTGCAAAATAATGTCAAGAGCACTAAATTAAGCAGAAATCGTGTAAATAATCATCAATAATATCAAGATAAAATGGACTAAAATATGTTCTATCAGAAGACTTCCCAAACGAACATCTATTCCTCACTCATTCAGCCTAAGTGATCACACCATGCACACCACACCCCAGGGGAGTACTTAGTTGCCTTTATTCTTTTATGTTTCTTACACATTGAGGACAATGCATGATTTGGGTGTGGGGGTGCATATCTCTCTTCTTCTCTTCTTCTTCTTCTTTTCCTTTCAGTTCTGCGAATTTACATGGCTTTTAGTCTGCGAAATTTGTTTCTTTTTCCTTTCAATTTTTGCGCAAATTTTCCTTTCAGATTCGTGATTTTTGCTTTATTTTGTTTCAGTTCATGCGATTTTTTGCTTTCAGTTTTCCCTTTCGTTTGTTTTCATTTATGCTTTCAATAACACACACAACAACAACCTTCTTCTTCTTTTTGATTTGCTCTACTCAAACTGATGAACTATGTTGGATGAGCTTTTCTTTTCATGACCCCATTGATGTGATGACTCTTTAAACATATGTTGAATCAATTGCAGTGAGTTATATTCATGTTTGAGAATTGCCTTTTGAATTGAATCTTTGAGCTTGCCATGGTGAAAACTGTATTGATGACGCTCATTAGAGAGAATAAATTGAAAACTGTGTGAATGAACTTAACATGACTTGTTTTAGTTATTGGTGTTGATTTGCCCAAATCATTGAGAGAAAGAAAATTCAGCAAAGGCAAAGACCTCATGAGCACAAATTCAAAACTGTTCCAATGATTGAAAGACTATGAACAGAGCTAGTAGCCACATGGACAGGTGACCAACTGAGTAACTAGGGGTGGGTATCACCAATATGTACCTGCACGTCAAAAGTTTGGTGACTTTTTCAAGCAAGATCTAAGTGCAAAAGACTGAATAAAGTACTTCAAGGTAAGGGCAAGTCAATCCGAAAGCTAAAAAGCGTCCTAACTGAACAAATAATATGTGCATGTATGATCTCTCTCTTGAGTAAAATAAATCCTAGCCATGGTAAGTAAAGGGAAACAAGGAAAGAAGGTGAGTAATCTTCATGCATATATTCTTCACTGCAATGATTCAAAATAGGTGTCTAGAGTAAGAGCTTAAGTGGAAATAAGGATCAAGTAGCAAAAAAAGCTTATTTGACTATGTTTATTTGCTTGACAAGCAAAATGCTAGGTGTGAGGGTATTTGATAGAGCATATTTTAGTCCATTTTATCTTGATATTATTGATGATTATTTACATGATTTTTGCTTAATTTAGTGCTCATGATATTATCTTGCAGAAAATGGTGAAAAAGGACATTTTGGAGAAAATACCCTTAAAACTGCCTTAAATGGAGCAAAGGAGAGCAAGCCTACCAAGTTAAAATCAACTGAAGCTAAATAAGGAAAGTGGCAAAGAAAGAAAGAACATTCAGCTAAAGCAATTTGAAATTCAAATTTCAAATCTCCAAGTAGCCTTTTCCTTATTCAAGAAGCCAAGTCTTAAGTTGCCATAAATGAAGAGTCAAATAAGGAAAGTATTTTGAAATTCAAATCTTCAAGATTCATATTCAAATTTTGAATTTCAAAATCCAGCTTATTAAGGAAGCTAAATCCAAAGATCACATGCTTGCCACCTCATGCCTTGTACATTCAAAATTCAAATTGTAAAGGAAGGCTCCACCTTCCTTAGTTGTGCATGGGCGGCAAGGATGGTGTGAAGATAAGTCTTGGGCACTTTGGGCAGCATCTTGAAGACACTAGGGCAGCAAGTAAAGACCAAAAGACCCACTCTTGCACAAGTCACACATGCCACACGCCAACTCCTTCACACATGTGCATGGGCGGCAAGGTATATGCAAGCTAAGACCAAGGGCATTTTAGGCAGCCTCCTAAAGATACATGGACAGCAAAGAAATCCTAGACAGCAACTTAAGAACCTTATAAAGTC
This sequence comes from Manihot esculenta, assembly GCF_001659605.2. Classification (NCBI taxonomy): domain Eukaryota; kingdom Viridiplantae; phylum Streptophyta; class Magnoliopsida; order Malpighiales; family Euphorbiaceae; genus Manihot; species Manihot esculenta. Next base: position 19,383,167 of record NC_035161.2, read on the forward strand.
ATCCTTATGGGCTGCCACATAAGAAGACATCCATCCCTATCCATCTCTCCCAATCGGCCAAGACAAGGGGCAAGGCTTCTCCACCATTCGGTTCCTCTTCTCTTGTTCTTTCCTTTTATTTTTCTGTTTTGTTTCAGCCATGAGTGGCTGAAACCTTTAATTCTAGTTGAAGATTGGTTGAAACTAAGGTTGTTTTATGGAATTGTGAGATCTGAACATAAACTATTTGTCTTTGGTTTGTTCAATATTCATACAATTTGATGCTGGAATCTATTATTACTTTGTTGTTTTGATCAAATTGGTCACTTGATTCTTGATTGCAAGGTAATTAATTGTTAGATTGGATAATTTTTAGTCTATAATTGCTGAAATTATTCAAACATAAGAACACTTGGTGTAACAACTAAGGAATTGTATGATCTAACAACATCTCATGCGTTTGAGTAAGCTAGGATTGGATCTCTCTGTTTCTTCATGCAATTAACAATTGTTTTGATGCCTAAGGCCCAAAGACGTTCCTTGGCAATTTGTTAATTAGTAATTAATTAGAGGACGTTCCCTAATTGGTTTATGATTAAGGAGAGACATGATGGTGAGAAGCGTCTTCCATCTCCATAACTAATCTATTGAATCAATAAAGAGAACATAAGTTTCAATGATCAATCCAAACAACCAAAGTGGATCCATCTCTTCAACTAGACCTTTCTCATATTTGATATCTCTTTATTTCTTTTTACTATTTGCTTCTTTTATTGCTTTCAGTAATTGCTAATCAAATCAATCTCAAAACCCTCCATTTTACTTTTATTGCACTTTATTTTTATTCCGCTTTCAATTACTTGCTTTCAGTTGCGCTTTCAGTTAATTCTCTTGGTCTTGTTGAGAAAAATAGATTAGTTTTCAATTCTCTGTGGATTTGATCCTTTACCACTATCTGCAGTAGTAATATTGTTGATAACCGAAAAGATTATTTTTGACCGGCTTTGACAACCGCGAGTCAGGCACTAGGGTCCATAAGAGCATACACATCAGAACACCCAATAGTGAGTTTACTTGACACCACTGTGTTTGATGTGTTGGCCTCCTGCTGTGTCATAGTGAAGATCCGTGCTGGAGTTGAAGGACCTTCTCCTTAGGAACCTACTGAAGAAAAGGCTATCCCTCTCCCTCTACCTCGCCCTCTGCCCTGAGATGTGGCTAAAACTGCTGGCTGACCACGCTACCAAAAGCCGTCTGTTGGGATTGTGCCATCATAGCTGCATTGGGACACTCACATGCCATGTGCCCCTCCTATCCACATCGATAACAAGCTGTAGTCCCAAAATGATAAAACCCTTTGTGCGGTTTACCGCACCTCACACATCTAGAGCTATCTGAACCAGAGCTTAAACCACTATCCATTCCTAGACCAGACTTCAATCTGTTCCAGAACTTGTTCTTCTTTGGATTCCTAGTGGATTTATTCCACTTTTTACTTCCTGTGGCGGCAGCATTTAGAGAAGAGAGATAAAATTTCCCTGTACTCAAGGTTTTAGAACCCGAGGACTGTGCCACCTGTTGTTTTACCATTCCCTGAATGATGGCACTAGCCTCCATTTTCCTGGCTGCATCCACAATAGTGTGGAAGCTCTCTCTCTCTGCTGCTAAAATCAAGAAGGAGTACCTAGAGTGGAGTCTCATGGTATACCTCCTAGCCTTCTTCTGGTCAATGTCATAAGTGTGACCCACAAACTGAAGCAACTTCAGAAACTTATCTGTACATTCATCCAGACTCATTTCTTCAGTCTGTCTCAACTGCTTAAATTCTATCATCTTCAACTCCTTCGAACTGTTTGGAAAGGCCCACCCTGCAAACTCATTTGCAAACTGTTCCCAAGATAGGCTATCCAGTTTCGGGTCCACGTAATTCTTGAACCACTCCTTTGCCTTCTTGCATTTTAGAGTGAACCCCGCCATTTGAATGGCTCTACTATCACTGGCCCCTAACTCATTAGCTATCATCTTCACTGCTTTGATGTATTCAAACGGGTCATCACCCTCTTTGTACTTTGGAGCATCCAACTTCAGGTAATCTGTCATTTTCACCTTGCTCCCTGCTAATGGGTTTGGTTTGGGTGGTTGGGTTTTAGGAATTTCTGGTTCTGCTGGGGGAGGAGGTAGTGCAGCACTCCCTGGATTAGGGTTTGCTGGATTCTGGTAATAAAATGAAGGTGAAAACATAGGGTGAGGTGGATATGATGGGTAGTAGGGAGGATAGGGCATGAATGAGGGGTACGGGTGGTAGCTAGAGTAGTCTGATGTGCCTCCCATCAGATACCCGGGTCCCTGTGGGTAGGGTTGGTACTGAGGTGGGTAAGCAAAACCCGAGGCCTAAGCGCCTCCTTTAGATTCTCCCATACCCTCTCCTGAAAAACTCACACCCAGACTTCCATCTCTTCTTTGATCATCCTCCACCGTTTTCCTAATATCTGCAGACATCCTTCCCGGATCTGTTCTTCTTTTGTTTATATCAAAAGACCTTCTAGGGTCCCTTGACGTTTCACCTCTATTAGTCCTACTCGACCGTGCTCTTGACGAAGTAGTAGGAGGAAGGGCATCTATGCCCTCATTTTCAGGTGGAACTCTAGTCAATCGTGCAGATCGACGTGAGCCTCGCATCCTGTCTTCTGAAAACCAATATATATCACATAAATATTAGCATCATATGGTTCATGTGGATACACATGAACCCACATCATATATATAACACATCATCAATGCACATGCATACTATTATGGCATTACACATCATCATACATTCATCAAGATAGGACTCTACATCCTATCCTAGTGGACATAATTTTTCCTAATGTGCTTGCCCTTCTATAACATCTATGATCGACTTAAGGTCGCCGAAACCTGTAGCAAGCCTACTTTACATCCTGTTACACCTGATAAAATCCCATACATAATCACAAGAAAACATAAACATAAACATTCCATGAACCATGGCTCGACCTGTGCATGTATCAAAATTGAAAATATAAAATCCATACTAGAGCCCTCATCAAATGCCCTAGTATGGTAAATATTAAATGCTTCAAGCTTGGTTCAAACATAACTCATAATTAAAAATTTTACATAAGAATCATGTTAACAGGGATTACAAGGATAAAAACTAGGGTAAAGCACAATTCTAATCCATTAAACAATACATGTCCACAACTATACTATTACATTAGACTATACCAGCAACTATGCCGACTTCCCCGAACTATCTTTGACCCTGCAAACCTGGGGTTAGGGTAAAGGGATAAGCTACAAGAGCTTAGTGAGCAGAACATAAAAACAGTTTAATAAACATATGATCGAATGAAATACGTCACAACACAAACAATACACATCAAGATGGACTTGTCACCAGTAACCATCTACATAATCCAATAATGCCCGACCCTTAATGGGAGCTCCTCAAGACTTCCTCTTAAACATAACATAACATATCCATAATGCCAGGGGCGTAGAATAGGCCTCGACCTGGACTTTCTCTTACATATTGCCAGGAGCATAGAATGGGCCTCGACCTGGACTTCCGTATCATATCATATCATAACATACTCGAGGGCTAGTGGGTCATTCAATATCCATCCACATAACAGTAAATTATGCAATGCATTATATTCGTGAATTCTAATGCAAAACAACCTAATACATAAACATGGCATTTGTGATGCATGAGCATGCTTAAAAGGTTTAATTTCTTAAAATAGTGATTCAGTTAAGTTCTACTCACCTCTGGCTGACGCTTGCCTAAAGCTGACGCAGTTATTTCACTCCAGGCCTCTACGGTGTCCCAGGTCCGATCCTATACAGATGGACTCAAATGAGAGACCAAACATAACTACTACAAGACTCTAAACAACTCCCCAAAACCCCCTAAAACATAACAAAGCATGCATACAAAACAAGCAGAAAAAGGCTGGGCAGGGGACTTTCGGCGGCAAGTTCGGCGGCCGAAGGTCCCTTACAGATCCAAAAGTCAGGGACTTTCGGGGGCAGGTTCGGCGGCCTAAACTCCACACAGATCCGAAAGTTAAGGACTTTCGGGGGCAGGTTCAGCGGCCTAAACCCCACATAGATCCAAAAGTCCATGCTTTCGGGGGCAGCTTAGGCAGCCAAAAGGCTGCCTCTGCCTGCAGGTTCGGCGGCCGAACCTGGGTTCTCCAGCAGGGCAAAACCCTATTCTGCCCTATGCACACAGCCATCAAACACTCCGATCGCCGAACCTGGGTTCTCCAGCAGGGCAAAACCCTATTCTGCCCTATGCACACAGCCATCAAACACTCCGATCCGCATACCCAACAACTCATAAACATTTATACTCACTCAACATGCATAAGGGTAATAAAAACTAGCCTAATCCCCATCATACAACACAAAAGGAACAATCATTATCAATCCTAACCCAAACCCTAAAACTCTAGATTTAACCATTTTATGCATAAAAACCCTTTAATCCTTCTTAAAACTTATTTAAAACATAGGAAAAGCAAAGATCTAAACTTACCTCTTAGAGATCTAAAGATAGCAGCAACCCAACTTGGAGATGAGAGAAAAATCAATCTCCGGAGGTCTCCAAGGTTTAAAAACTTAGATTCAAACTCAAATCTTCAAAAAAAAAAAAAACAAGAGAAAACTCATGAATTTTCTGAAAAATTTGAAGGAATTTCAACAAGAGCATCAAACGGAAGGCATTGACCTATCTCTGCCTGAAAATGGAGAGAAAGCTCTCTCATTTTTGGGCTGAAGGCCTCTTATAGGTGACAGGAGAAACCACCTTCGGCGGTCGAACAAGAAGGTCCAGTGGCGGCATGGAGGAACCACCTTCGGTGGCTGAACCTGGGGTTTGCTTGAAAATTTTTTTTTCTTTTCTCAATATTAAAATTCAAAATTCAAATTTATTTTATGAAAACCTTAATTTTACCCTTCTAAGAGATTCTAGCTTCGAGATTTTGGATTCCAATAGGAATTTCATCGGAAGATTGGAATTTTGACGCCAGAATTTAGCCGGATATTACAAGTGCACTGCTGCACAGCACTTGCAGCAAGTGTTGTTGTGCACAGTGCATTTGCTGCAAGTGCACTGTTGAACAGCACTTGCTGCAAGTGCTGTTGGGCATAGTGCACTGCTGAGCAGCAAGTGCAGCTTGCTGCTGCACTTGTAGCGAGTGCTGGGCAGCAAGAGCAACTTGCTACTGCAAGTGTAGTGCTGCACAGTAGATACAACATGTGCACTGCTGCAAATCACTTCCAGAAACCCATAACTCCATACATAAATCATCTTCCTTGGGATTTTCTAGAGACCGAAAGTGAACAACCTATAAATTTATCCAAACACCACTCGTTTTATTTCTTGTCAATTGGTTCACACATTATACTGGGCTCAAACTTAATTTCCTAAAATATGAAGAGCACACTATGTTGCACTCAGTAACAAGAGTACATGCTAAAGTTCGTACTCCATAATTAGCTAATTAACACCAATTGCTCACCAATCAGTCTCGAGCCCATCTTCCACTAAAAAACTAAACATCACACCCAAAAATAATTGTCCATTTAATTAAAAAGGTTCCCTTCGTCCAAACCACTAGTTATGCAATAATAGGACCTTAAACAAAGGATAAAACAACATTAATCAAAATTAAAATAAACAAATAAAATCCAAATGTCAGTCCTGCTAAATATGGCATTTTATGCCACGGCCACAAAGCAAGTATCCGCTAGGCCCAATGGTCGGGTGTTTGCCCCACTTATAATTTTCTAAGGCATTTTATGCCTAGGCCATAAGGCAAGTATCTGCCAAGCCATATTTCTGGGTGTTGGTCCCATTTTGCAAATTTTGCATGTTATTTATTTTATGGCCACTAGTTAGGCCTGTGATCGGGTGTTATGGTTGGGTAATTACCCCTTAACAATCTTTTAAAGAGATTTTTTAAGTCTTGATTGATGATGGTTATGAACGAATGCAGAGCATATAAACACTTAGTAAAATTAATAGAGATATTTTCATAAAAATCATGAAAGATTACACTGGAGGAGGATCCTCCTGAGTCTCAATTACATTAGTATTTTCTATTACATTATCTATAGAGACCCGGACGGTGGGATTGTCTTTAGCTTATCCCTCCTCCTCTTGCTCGTCTTTATCTCCCTCTTCTTTTGGAAAGATGTCATATATCCAAGCAAAGTCCTCAGAAGGAAACTGATTCACCAGCGCCTTCTTGACCGAGTCTTGGCCCTCGACGAATATCCCCCCTCCCCAAGCCATCATCTCTTGAAGTTCTACTTCAAGTTCAATGGTAAAGGCAACCTGAGCCCCCTCAGCCTGAGACTGTGACTCCTGGACTTGGCGCTAAAGCATGGCCACTTTATCCTCGGCACTCTTTGCCTTGTTCTCAAGGGCAAGCTTGGAAACGTTGGCCTCACTCAGGTCCACCTGGAGCTTGTCTACCGACTCCAATTTATATTTCATAGTACCCTCCACATCATCAACCCGAGCCTTTAGCCTTATGCATTCCTCTTGCAAAAGTCTTTTGTCCATCTCCTAAGCCCCAAACTTTTTTCTTAGAGCCTTGTTACGCTCTTTGGCCATATAAGCGTAGAAGACACTCTCCATGGCAAAGCACATGATGTTGTTAAAGAGCTCATTCGTCTCAATCTTGTTCAGGTGATGACGGTCCCCGAGCCTCAAAGTATTCTTGGCTATTAGGGTTGACAAGTTGGGTTCCTTAAGAAGAGAGGTCATTCGGGTCAGTGCTTGTGCCAGGTGTTGGATGCTATGAAGCCATGAAGACTCTACCCCAGCATTTTCTGATGTGGGCTCAGTAGCGACGAGGACTACTATAGAGGCAAACCTTGTAGAAGACTCAGCTTGAATAGGGGTCGATTCTTTTGTTGTAGGAAGGCGTGGAGGTGGAGGAAGCATGATTACCTCCTCTGTTTGGCGAGCCCATTTGGGAAGGGGACCGATTGCCCCAGCAACAGCTTTGCTCTTATGGGCAGTACGAGCTGCCTCAACAAATTTGTATCTTGACTGAACCATATCTACATAGAATAAAAAAGTGAGTAAGGCAGTTTGAAATACAAAAAGGGCTGGAAAGAGAAATACCCAGCTCGCTGGCTAGAGAGGTGCTTTACCTAAGGCAGGGAAGGTTGGACGGGTGAGGACCCCGACCCTGGCTCACTTGGGGGTTGGCTTTTCCAAGACATAACAACGTTCCTCATTGCCTTGAGGATATCTATCTTTTGGGATATGGCCATCGTCTGGAGGAAGTCTAAAGCCTCTTCCTCATTCCTCTGTGGTGGGACCCCATCATTTCTCTATTCCACTCACATGTTCCAGCTCATTCGAACGGGACCAAAACCCCCAAACACCCGGTGGCAGAGGATAAAAAACTTGTTCTTTCATTGCTTAAGGAAGAAGGTATTCGATCAAACAGTGTTTGATATTTTCTCCCACTAAAGTACCAGAACTCTTTATTTCTTCAAGTGTCCAACTGATATAGGTGAGAGAAGAAGGCCACGCTCAGCTAGATTTTATTATTAAAATAAACAAATCGAAAGGCCACTAAGATTCTCTAGCTGTTGGGATGCAGTTGGGCGACTAAAAGCTTATGAAATCGAAGGACCACAGTGAAAAACGAGTCCATGGGGAATCAAAGACCCATCTTCACCGACTTTTCACAAACTATGATGCTATCCTTCGCAGGGATCCGGTCATCTACATGAATGCTCAGGGATGGAGAAAAGATGCAAAAGGTTTATTGAGAAATTTGGTATTTTTCATGAAGGCAATCTATATCTTTCTCTATTAGTATGGAAGAAATGTCGCTGATCAGACTGCCTTAACCTTCATGAGCCACCTTTAGTGGAACGACAGGAGCTAGGGTACGGATGGAGCCATTGGAAGAAGAGCTGGAGTGCGGATGAAGCCATCGGAGAAAGAGCTTGAGGAGCAATTTTCACCAGGAGAAAGAGAAGAAGATGAAGTCCTATTCAGTTTAAGAGGAAGACGCAAACAGAAATTACCTTGAAAGTAAGAAAGTGTGAACGAAAAATAGGAATGACCGAGTCTTTTCTGAAGCAAAGATGCCAATTGTGAGCAAAAGTAATATCTAGAGGAGAAAGGGCTCTTATATGGCGGCTTCGCTAGAAAGTTTTAAATGCAGCTCGAGAAACAGTGTAGTTATCATTGATGGGCATGAGTAGATGAAGCAATGTGAGCGAGGAAAAGCCAATCTAAATTAGCAACGTGTCCCAGATCATGAAGACAATTGTCACCTTCGAATCTGAAGAATCAAAAACCAGTGGGGGGGACCTCTGATATAATACAACAATCGCTCAAAGTAAGCTATGAACTGTCACCGTAACACAGGGCCATGTGGCAAGGGTCTAATAAGCTGATACGTGATCCCACCCTTGAAAAGGAAGACCCGGACACCGTAGCACCTGATTCTTTATTAAAACTCGCCCTTTTCTGAATAGATCGAGTCTTCACATAATGTTACTGTTAGTAGTTAAAATCTAGTAGATCCCCATTACGCCTGTAATCACAGGATCTCTGATCAATTAGCCGATGGAATCTCCTATCAATTAGCCGATGGAATCTCCTATCAATTAGCCGGCAATAGTCAGATTTCCAGGAAATGCTATAATTAATTCCATCTTCTTACAGTATAAAAGCCAATAATCACAGAGACAAAAGTGTACATTCTTACACAACTACTCTTGAATTCTAAACAATTCTTTGCATTCGCCATTCTCTTTAATTTACTGATTTGAGCATCGTTGTAATTGTCATAGGCGCTAAGTACTTCACATTCTCTTTTTTGCAAGATGACCAATTGCAGTACAGCTCTATTTCAGCCAGATCAATGGGATTTTCCACAATACCTCTACTAATATTTGATAATTACAATATTTTTTATTTAAAAATTCTTAATTTAATTATTTAATTATATTAGTATTCTATTTAATTTTAAATTAATTGAGAATATCTTTTAACATTTAAATTATATTTGATTAAGTGAGTTTTTTATTAAAATTAAAATTTAAATTTAAATTTTATTCCACAATAAAATTTTATTATTTTTGTTTAAATTTAAATTATGAATTAAAAAATTATTTTAATTAAATGAATTTCCAATTTTAACTTCAAATTTTAAATTTGGAAATGGATAAATTTTATTATAATTTTTAATTAATTATAATTATAGGTTTGTATTTAAAAATATTAAAATTAAAGTTATATGTAAATTATTTTAGTTAATTTTTTTATTATAATTAAAATTATTAAAAAAATTTTAAAATCGTCTAAAAAGTGAAAGCTTTTTAATTTTTTAAAACAACTTGTAAACTTATTTTTTTTAAAAAAAAAACTAGATTTTAATATTCAATTGTTTAATATTTATAAAATTTAAAAATTAAAATTTTTTAATATATTAAATTTACAACTACCATTAAATGATAAACTTAATAACAAATTATTATTATTTATTTGAATGTGATTGAGTTTTCATAAAATAGTAATTAGCAAATTTTAATTAGGATATAAATTCATAATATTGTGGGCTGTATATTATAAATATTCGAATTGCTCACTAACACAAAATCACAACGTACTATATTATTTTTATCGTATTATATAAGAAAAATTAGTAGTGATTAGTACAAATGAGGTATTTAACTTGATTTCTATTTGTTCTTGTGTGCTCAATACTACGAGATAGATTGAATTCAAATTGGACGAGATTTACTTGGTAAACATTGTATATGTACATGAAATTGCTTATCAAGTCTTTTCTTCTCTTATCCTATTAAACTCACACCATTAACTCCTCAAGTTCCAAATACACTTTCAATCTTTCAAGTTCAAATTATACTGTTAGCAGCTCAAGTCATATGGATACCATTTATGACTCTGTCTTTATCTCCATCTTATATGCATCGATCCTTAGTTAATTTAGATTTATGTTGGGTTTCATCATCTGTATATGTACTGGGTACTGGGTTCCTCTTGCTTTGCTTTAATATTCTATGTAATCTTTGAACTTTATATTATTATGTATTTAAAGTATTTGTTTAAATAAAATTTAAAGGTTAAGCAATTTTTTGTTTAATTTTATGATTTTTTTTACTATTAGGTTGGTTTTATTTTTATCTATATTTAATTTAATTTTATAGATATTTTATGCAATTTTCATGCAAACTGTAATTTGAAAATGAAAATCTTTGTAAGTATCAAAAGTGCTAAAATTTTATGTTTTGACCATACATATGTTTTGATGTAATAATTAAGCAAATTATTTTGAAGACTTTTTCAAATTAGTACTTTTAGCTCATATTCGAATTATTTTATCTAATAAAATATAATTAATTAAAAAATAATAAAAAAAAGTGAGATGATAAGTGATAAATCTTATATCTTTTGAAATTGATGAAAACATTTGGATTATTTGGGTCAATAAACTAAAAATAAACTATACTTTTATTCAATTTTTATAGACTTTATGATATATATTAATAAAAATTTTCAATTTAATTTTTATTAATATACTATTTATTAATTAATTCCTTAAAGAACTTTACCTTCTCTTAGGAGAAGGTGTGGGATACCCAAAACGCCTTTAAGGCAAGCTGAAGCATAGCTGATGTCACTAGTGAGGCGTTCCACAACGTTGTTGCCACTCCTATTACTTCAGTGAGGCCTTCAGGCCATGCTCCTAGGCCTCTAGTGCCCTCAACTCAATCCTCACAAGGTTCACCCAGGGTCCAGCTCGACTTAGTTCCCGTAAACGTCATCGAGGTCAGCGAGCCAGACTAAGAGAGCGACGAAACTAGGAGTGATTCTCTACCTTTATAGAACCTGCTAAACAGCCAACTGAGATAGGGTCGTCCTATTGACAAGTGGCCTAGGACCTTCGACTACTCCTCGAGCGCCCCGTTACCGTCCAAAGCAAAGGAAAAAGAGACCTAGGGGACTCTTTACACTTTACACTCAACGCAAGACATAACCTGTGACGAAGGTTCTTCTGATTTCAGCCTCAATAAGGAGTCTACTCCGGCCTCAGTGGTGGAGCTGGTCTACGATAAGGTTTTTAGGGGCTCCATTGACGTTTCTGATCATCGGTTTCTAGGAGTTATATGCAATCTGGCCAGGACCACTAAGCAACATATCGCTTGTAGCGCCCGACCTCTTAGAAATCTCTAGGAGGACTTATAAGAGCTGATGTTCATGTTATGATGCTTTCTACACCTACTTTCATGAAGTTGCCAAATCATTTGTTAATTAATTATTTGTTATTATCATATAGGCTCTGAGCACCTACTTGGAGATGGAAATGAGAAATCATGCAGCCCTGGGATCGGTTGACCGCCAAATTGAGGAAGCTCACATAGATGAGAATTTGTTGATCACTTACACCTATCGCGAGCACATTACCGAAGTTAAAGGGGGAAGTTTCCAATCTCAACCGTCATGTGGACATCCTGAATAAAGATCTTGAGCAGTCTGCTCACTTAAAAATGTTTGCGGAACGTCAATGGGATGAGCCCTTAGCTCATCTATCAGCTCTGGAGAATGTTGCCAAAGAGCGTGATGATGTTGTGGCTTGCAATATCGTACTGATAGAGCATATTTTAACCCATTTTATCATAATATTATTGATGTTATTTTACACTATTTCTGCCTAATTTTGTTGTTTTAATCATGTTTTACAGATATTAGGTGTAAAGAGACAATCTGGTGAAAATGCTCTTAAAACTGCCAAAAAGTGCCAAATATGGAAAGTGCCAAAAAAGGAAAGTTTTCAAATAAGGAAAAGTGCAGAAGTAAAAGTCAATAAGGAAAGCTCAGTTAGAAGATTATTTGAAATTCAAATTGCAGATTTTTCTTTCCTTGTTCAAAGATGTGCATACACTGCAGCAGTCATATCTTCCTATTTAGGCAACAAGATCTCAAGCAGACGCACTTGCCTCTTCAGCATTCAGCATTCAAAATTCAAAGGAAGGCTCCACCTAAAAAGGAAAGACTAGACAGATTCACTTTCCCTTCTGCATTCAATGACTATGCGCCCACCTGCCTCCTGAAAGCCAATCCACGCGCCACTTTCCCTCTTAAGAAGATGTGCACACTTCTTTCCTTTTGTAACAGTCCACAAATCGGACCGCTACCGGCGCTAGGATCCAGATCGGCTTAAGGCCACCGGGACCCGTAGCAAGCCTAACATACATCTTGTGAACCTGTTTAATCCCATACATGATCAACAACATACATAGAAATTAAAACTTTTCTTTTCATTCATGAACCAAACTCAACCTGTGCATGCATTAACGTAGACATTAACATTAACCCCACCATGGAGTCCTCATCAATGCTCCAACGGGGTGCCATAATCATGCATTAAGTTTGGTAAAACATAAACATCAATAAAAGATCATGCATTCATAAAGGGATTACACAGCTAGGGTCAAGCACACTTCTAAACCTCAATACCGTCATTACATTACATTACAACATCCATCATGTCCACTACTAGCTATTACATAACCAAAACTTTACTCTATCCGACCTCCTACTCTACCCAGAGACCATCAAACCCAACCTCTCTATTGCTCTCGGAGCCACAAAAAAATGAGATGCTCTAGGGTCCATTAATGCATACACATCGGAACAGCCAATGATGAGATTACCTGCCACCACGGTGTTAGATGTGTTCGCCTCCTGCTGTGTCATGGTGAAGATTCGTGCTGGAGCTGATGGACCTTCACCTCGGGAACCTGAAGAAGAGGCTGCTCCTCTCCCTCTGCCTCTGCCACTTGCCTGAGTCATGGCTGGAGCTACTGGTTGGGCTGCACTACCATAACCCGTCTGCTGAGACTGTGCCCCTGAAACCGCTCTAGGACACTCCCGAGCCATGTGTCCCTCTTGTCCACATCTGAAACATGTGTTCGTCCCAGCCCGGCAGATTCCTTTGTGTGGTCTACCACACTTCATATAGACATGACCGCCCGAACCAGAACTTGAGCCACCTCCCATTCCCAGACTAGATTTTATCTTGTTCCAGAACTTGCTCTTTTTGGACTTGGATCTGTCCCACTTTGCACTGCTTGATGTCTTAGAAGCTGAAGACTGATCCACTGACTGTTTAATCCTTCCTTCTATGATTGCGCTAGCCTCCATTTTCCGGGCCATATCCACTATGGCATGGAAGCTCTCCCTTTCTGCTGACTGAACTAAGGAGGAATACCTGGAGTCAAGCTTCATGATATACCTCCTTGCCTTCTTCTGATCTTTGTCTAAGGTTTGCCCTGCAAACGGCAGCAGCTCCAAAAACTTGTCTGTGAGCTCCTCCACACTCATCCCATCGGTTTTCCTCAACTGTTCAAACTCAATCATTTTCAATTCCCTGGAGCTATCAGGAAAAGCCCATCCAGCAAACTCGTTTGCAAACTCCTCCCAGGTCATGCTGTCCACCCTCGGGTTCACATAATTTTTGAACCACTCACGGGCCTTCTTGCATTTGAGTGTGAACCCAGCCATCTGAATGGCTCTGCTATCATCAGCTCCTATCTCATCTGTAATCATTTTGACCCTTCTGAGGTACTCGAACGGGTCATCCCCTTTGTCATACTGAGGAGCACCAAGCTTCATGTAGTCGGTCATCTTCACCTTGCTCCTTCCAGATGAGCTAGGTTTAGGTATGTGGGTTTTTGGAACTGTGGGTTCTGCTGGGGGTGGAGGAGGTACAGCATTCCCTGAGGTAGGGTCTGCTGGATTTGGATGGTAGGGAGGGGGTGGATACATAGGGTACTGTGAGTATGGTGGGTAGTAAGGTGGGTATGGCATCTGAGAGTGATAAGGGTTATAGCTGGGGTAATCTGATGTACCTCCCATCGAATACCCGGGGTTTTGAGAAAAGGGTGGGTAGTAAGGTGGCTGAACAAATCCCGAGGCCTGAGTGCCTCCTTGGGACTCTCCCATTCCCTCTTCCGACATACTTACTTCGAGACTGCCATCCCTCCTCTGGTCCACATCCATATGATCCTCCATATCCTCTGACATCCCACCTTGAACAGTTCCCCTCACTGATCTACTTCTGCTCATATCCAAAGACCTTCTAGGGTCTCTTACTGCTCTTTCCCTGCTAGACCTGCTAGACATTGCCCTTGGCAATGCAGGGGCACGGGCACTCATGCCCTCATCCTCAGGTGGTACTCCAGTCAATCGTGCAGATCGACGAGTTCCCCTCATCCTGTTTCTGAAAACAGTACACATCACATAAACATTAGCATCATATGGTTCATGTGAGAACACACGAACCCACATCACATTCATAGCATACATAACATATCATTAATGCTCATGCATATAATCATGGCATTTCACATCATCATCAAAAGACAGGACTACTCATCCTATCCTAGTGGACATGATCTTTCCTATTGTGCTTGACCTTCTATAACATCTATGAGCCCGACACACTATAGGTCCGACCATATGAACCTAGGGCTCTGATACCAATCTGTAACAGCCGGCAAATCGGACCGCTACCGGCGCTAGAATCCAGATCGGCTTAAGGCCACCGGGACCCGTAGCAAGCCTAACATACATCCTGTGAACCTATTTAATCCCATACATGATCAACCCCTCCTGAGTAGCCTACGAGCCTGTAGGGCTGATATCAAACCTCTATGTGTACTCCCCCTATCTCCTCTGAAGACAACCTCTGACCCATCCTGACATCTAAACTTGACTACCTTGTCTCTGCAGTCCAAGGTAGCACAATGACTAGATAGCCAATCCACCCCTAGAATGACGTCAAAATCTGTCAAATCTAGAACCACAAGGTCGGCTGAAAGGCATCTTCCCTCTATAAAAACTGGACTATACTGGCAGACTGACTCTGCCACTGACGGGTCACACTTGGGTCCACTGACCCAGAAGGGACACTCTAACCAAGAGACCATCAAACCCAACCTCTCTACTGCTCTCGGAGCCACAAAAGAATGAGATGCTCCAGGGTCCATTAATGCATACACATCGGAACAGCCAATGATGAGATTACCTGCCACCACGGTGTTAGATGTGTTCGCCTCCTGCTGTGTCATGGTGAAGATTTGTGCTGGAGCTGATGGACCCTCACCCCGGGAACCTGAAGAAGAGGCAACTCCTCTCCCTCTGCCTCTGCCACTTGCATGAGTCATGGCTGGAGCTACTGGTTGGGCTGCACTACCAGAACCCATCTGCTAAGACTGTGCCCCTGAAACCGCTCTAGGACACTCCCGAGCCATGTGTCCCTCTTGTCCACATCTGAAACATGTGTTCGTCCCAGCCCGGCAGATTCCTTTGTGTGGTCTACCACACTTCATACAGACATGACCGCCCGAACCAGAACTTGAGCCACCTCCCATTCCCAGACTAGATTTTATCTTGTTCCAGAACTTGCTCATTTTGGACTTGGATTTGTCCCACTTTGCACTGCTTGGTGTCTTAGAAGCTGAAGACTGATCCACTGACTGTTTAACCCTTCCTTCTATGATTGTGCTAGCCTCCATTTTCCGGGCCATATCCACTATGGCATGGAAGCTCTCCCTTTCTGCTGACTGAATTAAGGAGGAATACCTGGAGTCAAGCTTCATGATATACCTCCTTGCCTTCTTCTGATCTGTGTCTAAGGTTTGCCCTGCAAACGGCAGCAGCTCCAAAAACTTGTCTGTGAGCTCCTCCACACTCATCCCATCGGTTTGCCTCAACTATTCAAACTCAATCATTTTCAATTCCCTGGAGATATCAGGAAAAGCCCATCCAGCAAACTCATTTGCAAACTCCTCCCAGGTCATGCTGTCCACCCTCGGGTTCACATAATTTTTGAACCACTCACGGGCCTTCTTGCATTTGAGTGTGAACCCAGCCATCTGAATGGCTCTGCTATCATCAGCTCCTATCTCATCTGTAATCATTTTGACCCTTCTGAGGTACTCGAACGGGTCATCCCCTTTGTCATACTAAGGAGCACCAAGCTTCATATAGTCGGTCATCTTCACCTTGCTCCCTCCAGATGAGCTAGGTTTAGGTATGTGGGTTTCTGGAACTGTGGGTGGAGGAGGTGACAGAGCGCATTTTAGGCCATATTATCATGATCTTAATGATGTTTATTTGCACATTTTCTGCCTAATTTGGTTGTTTTGTTCATGTTTTGCAGAAACTAGGTGTGAAAAGACATTCTGGAGAAAATGTGGTTAAAACTGCCAAAAAGTGCCAAATATGGAAAGTTCCAGAAAAGGAAAGTTTTCATATATGGAAAGTTCCAAATAAGGAAAGTTTCATATATGGAAAGTGCCAAACAAGGAAAGAGTCAAAAAGCGCAGCCAGCACACTGTCCGAAATTCGAACTGCAGAATCCTTCCTGCCTTGTTTAGAACGTGTGCCAAGAAAGGAAAGTCTTCAAATAAGGCAAGTTTTCAGAAAAGGAAAGTCTTCAAATGAGGAAAGTGCAGAGGCAAAAGCAAATAAGGAAAGCTCAGTCAGAGGATTATTTAAAATTCAAATCGCAGATATTTCTTTCCTTATTCAAAGATGTGCACATACTGCAGCAGTCATATCTTCCAATTTAGGCAGCAAGATCTCATGAAGGCACACTTGCCTCTTCTGCGTTCAGCGTTTAAAATTCAAACGAAGGCTCCACCTGAAAAGGAAAGACTTGGCAGATCCACTTTCCCTTCTGCATTCAATGACTGCGCACTACTTGCCTTCTGCAACATGATCTGCGCACCACTCTCTATTCAGGAAGGAGATCTCTATGCACTTGGCCTTCATTCAGTCCAGATTCATAATTCAATAGAGGATCCATCTAAATAGGAAGTTTGGACAGCAAATATTTCCTATACAGTGCTGTCCGCGCGCCTACCTCTTCTGCGAAGCCTGATCCGCGCGCCTCCTTCCCTTTCAGTGCTATCCGCGCGCATGCCTCTCTCCTGCAGAGCAAGCCACGACTTTTCTTCCTCTATTGGCATCCTTGGATCGCTCTTCCTTCCTTTTCAGACACAAGGTACGCTCCTTTCCTATTCTGAAAGCCATCTGCGCGCACCTGCCTTCTGAAGTACATGCACTACGATTCTTTCCTCTTCTGCAACAACTTGGGCAGCAAGTTGAGTTTGGGCAGCACCTTGGGCAGCCTCTACACTAATAAGGAAGACCTAGGCAGCACCAAAACTCTATAAAAAGGTACTCTCTTTGGCAGCCACGAATTTGGACTTTTTCAGACTCATCTTCTCCTTCTCCATCCGGATCAAGCAAGGCCGCGCCTCCACCACCTTCGGCTTCTTCTCTTCTTCTTCTACCTTTCTTTATGGTTTTTGTTTCAGCCATGAGTGGCTGAAACCTTTCATTCTAGTTGAAGATCAAGTGAAGCTTTAGTTGTATTGTGGATTGAGAGACTTGGACATTCATTGTTTTACCTTTTGTTATTCAGTATTCTTGTGATTTCATGCTTAAGGATATTATTGCTTTGTTATTCAAGATCTCCATTGATTTTTGTTGCAAAGTGATATATTGTTGTTTTGAATGATTTTAAGTCCGTATTTGCTTGAATCGTTTGAACATAAGAACACTTGGTGCACAACCAAGGAAATTGCATGATCTAGTGTTGTCTCCATGCATGTGGGTGACTAGAATTGGTTCTCTCCATTACTTTATGCGATTGACTTTTGCAAAAGGCCTAAGGCTCAAAGACGTTCTTTGGCAATTGTTAATTAGTAATTGATTGGTGGACTTTCCCTAATTAATTTAATCTAAAAGAGAGACTATGGATGTGAGAATCTTCTTCAATCTCCATGGCCAATTTATTGAATCAACAAAGGAACTTTTGAGTCAATGATCAATCCCATCAACTAAAGTGAATCTAAATCTTCAACTAGAGCTTTTACCATCATTGTTTTACCCTTAATTTACTTTCTGCTTACTTTTTAATTACTCTTTTCATTAGCTTAATCAAATCAATCTCAACACCCCCACTTTTACTTTACATGCACTTGCACTTTCTTTTCTTTTCTGCTCTCTTTAATTTGGTCTACTCAAGGAAGGTAAACGAGTATCAATTCCCTGTGGATACGATCCTCTTACCACTATCTACAATTTTAATATTGTTGGTAGTTAAACAGGTTATTTATTTTGACCGGCTTCGACAACCGTTCTGTCAAAATTGGTGCCGTTGCCGGGGAATTGTCTAACTTGTTTATTTTCTTTCTTTTATGACCAGATCTGGACGCGAGGAAATCCTACCTTACAATCCAGAAATTGAGCGCACAATCAGGAGACTAGGTAAGCAAACAGGTACACATTTGGGGACTGCGCAATCCGGATCTGCGCAAAGACACCTTGAAATCGCAGATCAGCCTCCTGAAACCACTCCAACGCATCCTGAACCATCTGAAATGGCTGAAAACGTGGCACCACCTGCTGCCAACGCTGAACATGCTGTCCATGAGGAAATTCCTCAAGGAAATCCAGCCGTAAGGGCCCCAGAGCCAAGAATAAGAACCATGGGAGAATGGGCAGCCCCAACAGGTGATCAAGCACCTCTGTGCATCAACTATCCACCTCTGACCGTTCCTTTTGAGCTCAAAACAGGTTTGATTCATATTCTCCCAAAATTTAGAGGATTAGAAAATGAAAACCCACACAAGCACTTGAAGGAATTCACCATTATTTGTTCATCCATGAGACCTCAAGGAATTACTGAAGAACATGTTAGATTAATAGCTTTTCCTTTCTCTCTTGAGGACCTCGCTAGGGATTGGTTATTCTATTTGCCACCCGGATCTATAAATTCTTGGGAAGAAATGGTTCAAACCTTTTTGAACAAATACTTCCCAACATCTAAATCAATTGGCATAATAAGAGAAATAACTAGCATAAGACAGGTTGTCCACAACATGATATGACAGACAGGTCCCTTATACAATTTTTCTACGGAGGATTGCTGTCATCAGAAAGAAGATACATCGATGTAGCCTGTGGGGGATCCATCAAGGACAAGACACCTGGAGAGATGAGGGAACTGATCTCCACTCTTGCAGCCTCATCTAGGCAATATGGGGAAGAAAAACAGATGCAAAGAGGAATCCATGAGGTAAGTACACCAACTTCTAATTCTGAAGTTTCAAAGCTAACCTGTCTTGTGGAAAAGCTTCTCCTTAGCCAAGCTCAACAAGTTCATCAAGCTCAATAGCCTCAGCAGCTTCGACCATGTGGTATATGTGCCTATGTGGGACACCCAACTGATCAATGTCCCACACTTCAAGAAGAGGACCAGCACGTTAATGCAATTGGAGGATACAACAATCAGGTAAGACGTGATCCTTATTCTAACACATATAACCCAGGTTGGAGAGACCACCCCAATTTCAGCTACGCCAGGACAAACAATCAGATCGGCCCCAGGAATCAAGTCCAACCAGCACCTGCAAATGCAGACCATGCCATTGGGGAGTTGACAAAGACGATACAAGTGCTGCAACTGCAGATCGGGGAATTGGCATCCGCAATGAACAGATCTGGCATTCAAGGTAAGTTACCTTCTCAAACAGAAGACAATCCTAGAGAGAATGTGAATGCTATAACACTGAGAAGTGGGAAGGAGCTCCAACATGCCAAGACAGATGAGCCAGAAACCATTCCTGCGCAAGAATCAGAGGTTTCAGCTGAAACCACCCCTGCGCAACATCCACCTGAGCCAGCTAGCCATCCTCCTACGCAAACTGAAGCACCTTCTGCGCAAAAGGATGACCCCCAGGTACGTTTTCAGATCCCTCCCCCTTTTCCGAAGAGATTTGAGAAAGCACAGAAAGAAAAAGAGGAAAGGGAGATCCTTGACACCTTCAGGAAGGTGCAGATCAACATACCTCTGCTAGATGCTGTGAAGCAGATTCCCAGGTACGCAAAATTTTTGAAAGAACTATGTACCAACAGAAGGAAGCTGGCGGAGAGGGAAAAGGTAAGTGTAGGTGAAGTTGTGACAGCTGTCATTAAAAGAGAACTTCCAGCCAAGTGTAAGGACAAGGGCATGTTTGCAATTTTTTGTGTAATACCCGGCTCGAGTCCGGCATCGGAATTCCTATCGTCCGGTGGAATCTCGGGTGTCGGAACCCTCGAGAAGGGTAATGCATATGTTTTTCAAGGTATTTTCACTTGTTTTCATGTTTTGACGGGTTAAAAGACTTGAGTTTTGAAAGAAAAGCAACAAGGGAGAAATGCAAAGGTTCGGCCGCCGAAGGTCACTTTCGGCCGCCGAACATTGCATGGTTGCGGCTTCACGTTCGGCTGCCGAAGGTGGTCTGGCCAGCCACCTATAAAAGGGCCAAGGGTCGGTGGAAGGAGGTTATTTCTCCTCCACTTGCAGCCAGAGGTGAGTTCCAGCCTCTCCTACGTTGACTTTCATGTTTTCCATGATTTTCATCAAATCTTTCAAGAGTTTTAAGAGTTTTGGTGATTTATGAAGGTTTTGAGCAAAAGAACCAAGTTTTGAAGCTTGGAGCTTTGGAAGAGCTTTTCTTCATATCTCCACGTTAGGATCCTTCATCCTCAAGTTGTGTAAGAGGTAAGTGAAGATCCTGAGCTTCTTTGATGATTTTGAAAGGTTTTATGCAGTTTGTATGGGTAGTATGCATGTTTAGGTTTAGGTGAGGTTTTGGTGATTTGTGGTGTTCAAACATGTTTAAGTGTTATGTGCTATGTTTGTTTGGGGTTTTAGGGTAGTTTTAGACCCCTTTGTGCATATATATGTGTATATGCTAGTTGGGAGTAGTTGATATGCATGTTTGTAGGTTTTTGGGCAAAGTTTGCATGAAACAGAGCAGGGTTATGTCCTTCGGGCAAAACCAGGTTCGGCCGCCGAAGGAAGGTTCGGCCGCCGAACCCTTTGTGGAGGCAGTTCGGCTGCCAAAGGTTGCCCCCGAAAGCTAGGCTTTCGGTTTAGAAAGGGACTTTCGGCCGTCGAAAGAGGGCGTTCGGCCGCCGAAAGTGTGTGAGTTTCGTCTCTGGACGAGACCTTCGGCCGCCGAAGGTGCCGCCGAACATGCATGAGTTTCGTCTCTGGAGTGGGGTTTCGGCCGCCGAACCTGCCGCCGAAAGTGCCCTGTCCAGCTTTCCTTTGCATGTTTTATGTGATGGTTTTAGGATTGTTTAGAGGGGTTTTGGGGAGTTTCTTAGAGATGTTCTTGAGTGAGTTTAGTCCCTCATTTGAGTCCACCTGTGTAGGTACGGACCAGAGGAATCAGGGAGGTCAGCAGTGAGTCCAGTGTCAGAACCTGCAGAGTCAGTTCAGAGATAACCAGGTGAGTGGAAATTAACTTAATGTTTTAATATGAGAACTGATATTTTATCATGCTTCATGCATCATGAATATGCTTTAGGGTGAGTGCATTAGTGTACACAAAGATGATGCATTGCATTTATCCTTGTACTTGGCACTGCTCCTTGTACATTGCTTATGTGAGACGGCACGGACTTCGTGAGGATTCATTAGCCCTCAGAGGAAAGACCTGGAACAGCCCTACGAGGACCAGGCACATATATAAAGACCTGGAACAGCCCTACGGGGACCAGGCACATGGTACTTAGGTACCCCAGATGAGATAGAGGGAGTTTTGATCCGTCCGGCCGAGGTTATGTGATTATGTGTTGCATTCCATGAGAGCATGTTTTATCACCTGTATTTGCTTATTCTACTCACTGGGCTATCGTAGCTCATCCCTCTCCCCTAACTCCAGTTGTGCAGGTTCAGATGTCAGAGAGAACTCAGCAGGGTACAGGAAGAGTACAGAGTCTTGTAATAGCTAGTGTGGACATGTAAATGTAAAGAGATAAGGTTTATGTATAGTGTATAGAGTGGTGCTTGATTATAAGACTTGTAATCCCTTTGTGGAGTCACATGATCAGTTTATGTATGTTTTTTTTTATTGTTGTATGTTTATGAGCAAAACCAGGCTTAACATGATGAGTTTGATCCGCCTAGGGCCATGAGGAGCTCTAGTAGGGATTGGTAGAGCACAGAGAGAGTGCATGCACAGGTTAAGCCTTGGAATGAAGAAAAGTTTTATGTTTTTACAGCAAATGTATGATCATGTATGGGATTTCACAGGTATACAGACAGGATAGCAGGCTTACTACGGGTCCCGGCGACCTTAAGTCGATCTGGATCCTAGTGCCGGTGGCAGTTCGGTTTCTGGGCTGTTACAGATTGGTATCAGAGCCCTAGGTTCACATGGTCGGACCTATAGAGAGAGAGTTGGGCTCATAGAGAGGTTAGGTCAAGCACCATAGGAAAAACATGTCCACGAGGATAGGATGTTATGCTGATGTGCAATGCCCTGAGTTATGCATGTGCATGTTTTTGATGTGTTGCTTATGTGTTATGTGATTTGTTGTTTTCCAGAGAGTGAAGATGCGAGGAACTCGTCGATCCGCGAGATTGACAGGAGTCCCACCTGTAAGTGAGGGTACAGCTGCTCGTCCACCTGCTTTGCCAAGGGCAAGATCGCACAGGTCAAGCAGGGAAGGAACGTCACGAGACCCTAGAAGGTCTTCTGACGAGAGCAGGAGAGGAGTAAGCAGAGGGGGAAGGTCAGTAGAAGAAAGAGGTGTGAGGGAAGAGGATCAGAGTAGAGATGCAAGCATGGGTGTAGGAAGGTCAGAAGAAGGTATGGGGGAGTCCCAGGGAGGCGTTCAGGCCTCGGGGTTTGGCTATTCACCCTTTCCACAGGGCCCAGAGTATCCGATGGGAGGCACGTCGGATTACTCCAGTTTTGCCTCATATCCACCCTACATGCCCTATATGCCCTATCCTTCCTTTTATCCACCCTATCACATGTATCCACCCCCACCTGTTCATCCAAGTCCAGTACAGCCTGAAGTGAGGGAACCAGTTCCTCCACCACCACCTCCTGAACCAGTAGCCCCTGTTGTGGAAGCACAGCAACCCAGTTCTTCCGGGGGAAGTAAGGTGAAGATGACCGAGTACTTAAAGTTGGATGCTCCGAAATTCAATACAGGAGATGATCCCTTTGAGTATCTCAGTGCAGTTAGAATGATAACAAGTGAGTTGGGAGCTGATGACGGTAGAGCCATTGAGATGGCAGGGTTCACGTTAAAGTGTAAGAAAGCTAGAGAATGGTTCAAGAACTATGTGGACCCGAGACTTGAGAGTATGACATGGGAAGAGTTCGCCAACGAATTTGCTGGATGGGCTTTTCCTGACAGTTCCAGGGAATTAAAGGTTGTGGAGTTTGAGCAGTTGCGACAGACGGAGGAGATGAGCGTTGATGACTATACAGATAAGTTCCTGGAATTGTTGCCATATGTCGGTCAGGCATATGAGACAGATCAGAAGAAGGCAAAGAGATATGCCACAAGGCTTCATCCCAGGTATTTCTCTTTGATTCTTCATGCGGAGAAGGAAAGTTTCCACTCTATTGTGGATGCTGCTAGAAAGATGGAGGCCAGTGCTATAAGTCAAGGTGTAGTCAAGGCACAGTCTTCTGGTGTTAAACCAGGTTCCTCCTCACAGGGTACAGTAAGTGCAAGTAAGAAGAGATGGGAGAAATTCAGAGGAAAGAGAGGCAAGTTCTGGAACAGGCTTAAGTCAGGTCTGGGAATGAGTAGTGGCTCCAGTTCTGGCGCAGATTTTCCAGTGTGCAAGAGGTGTGGCAAACAGCATAGAGGAGCTTGTCAGTTGGCATCCACAGCCTGCTATAGATGTGGGCAGGAGGGACATTATGCACGGGAATGTCCTCAGGCGACTTTGGTTGCACCATCCCAGCAGATGAGTACGGGCAGTGTAGTACAGCCAGTAGCTTCAGCCATTCCACCAAGCAGTGGCAGAGGAAGAGGAAGAGGGGTAGCCTCTTCATCAGGGATGGGTTCTCGAGGTGTAGGTCCGTCAGCCCCAGCACGGATTTTTACCCTGACTCAGCAGGAGGCAGACACGTCGAACACGGTGGTGTCAGGTAATCTCATCATTGGGTGTTCAGAGGTGTATGCTTTAATGGACCCCGGTGCTTCTCACTCTTTCATTTCTTCTAGAGCTGCAGAGAGGTTGGGTCTGATAGTGTCTGAGTTAGAGTGTCCTCTATGGGTCAGTGGACCCAAATGTGATCCATCTTTGGCAGAGTCAGTCTGTCGGTTCAGTCCAGTGTGCATAGAGGGTAGATACCTTTCAGCTGACCTGGTAGTTCTAGAGTTGACAGATTTTGATGTCATTCTAGGGATGGACTGGTTATCTACGTATGATGCTACCCTGAACTGTAGAGATAAGGTAGTCAGTGTCAGAGACCAGGATGGGTCAGAGTGTGTCTTCAGAGGAGACAGGAGAGGGACACCTAGGGGTTTGATATCAGCCCTCCAGGCTCGTAGAATGTTAAGGAAGGGGTGTCAGGGGTTCCTAGCTTATGTGAGAGAGCTAGACAGTCAGGTTAGGGAACCATCCTCAGTACCAGTTGTTAGAGACTTCCCAGATTTGTTTCCTGAAGAGCTTCCAGGACTACCACCGGATAGGGAAATAGAGTTCGAGATTGAGTTGATGCCCAATGCCAGACCGATCTCTATTCCTCCCTACAGGATGGCACCAGCAGAGTTGCGAGAGTTGAAAGAGCAGTTACAGGATTTGGTAGCTAAGGGTTTCATCCGCCCGAGTACCTCACCCTGGGGTGCTCCAGTATTATTTGTCAGAAAGAAGGATGGACCTCTTAGACTTTGTGTCGACTACAGACAGTTGAACAAAGTCACTATCAAAAACAAGTATCCTTTACCCAGGATCGATGATCTATTCGACCAGCTGGCAGGAGCAGGTTGTTTTTCTAAGATAGATCTGAGATCCGGATACCACCAGTTGAAGATCAGGGAAGGAGATGTATCCAAGACGGCTTTCAGAACCAGATATGGGCATTATGAGTTCCTTGTGATGCCGTTCGGGTTGACTAACGCCCCTGCAGCATTCATGGATCTCATGAACAGGGTTTTCAGGGAGTACTTGGATCGTTTTGTGATCGTCTTTATTGATGATATCTTGGTGTACTCCAGGAATGCAGAGGAGCATGCCCAGCATCTGCGAATAGTGTTGCAAACCTTGAGAGAGCATAGCTTGTATGCTAAGTTCTCCAAGTGCGAGTTCTGGCTAAGGAGCATTTCCTTTTTGGGACATGTTGTATCAGAGGAAGGTATAGCAGTTGATCCCAAAAAGGTAGAGGCAGTAGCCAACTGGCCTACACCCACTACAGTGACCGAGATCAAGAGTTTTCTGGGTTTGGCAGGCTACTATCGGAGATTTGTTCAGGACTTCTCGAAGATAGCTGCTCCTATAACCAGACTGACCAGAAAGAATCAAAAGTTTGTATGGTCAGAGGAATGTGAGGAGAGTTTTGCAGAGTTGAAGAGACGGTTAACTTCAGCACCGGTGTTAGCTCTGCCGATCAGTGATGAAGATTTCACAGTGTTCTGTGATGCATCCCGAGTGGGGTTAGGTTGTGTGTTGATGCAGAATGACAAAGTGATAGCTTATGCTTCTAGACAGCTGAAGAAGCACGAGCTGAATTACCCGACACACGATCTGGAGATGGCAGCTGTTATCTTTGCACTTAAGATGTGGAGGCATTACCTCTATGGGGTAAAATGTGAGATCTATACGGATCATAAGAGCCTGCAGCACATCTTAAGTCAAAGAGAGTTAAACTTGAGGCAGAGACGGTGGGTAGAATTGCTCAGTGATTATGATTGTAAGATCTAGTATCATCCGGGCAAGGCTAATGTTGTAGCTGATGCCTTAAGCCGAAAATCACTTGGCAGTTTATCCCACATTGCAGTAGAGAGAAGACCGGTGGTGAAGGAGTTCTACAAGCTCGTGGAAGACGGGTTACAGTTGCAGTTATCTGGTACAGGTGCTTTGCTCGCACAGATGAGAGTGACACCAGTGTTTATAGAGCAAGTGGCTCTGAAACAGCACGAAGACCCCGAGTTAGTGAAGATTGCCAGGACTGTTCAGTCGGGCAACAGTGCAGAATTCAGATTTGACGGTGAGGGGATTCTTCGGCACGGTAAGAGGTTATGTGTACCAGATGATAGCAGTTTGAAGGCAGACATTATGAGGGAAGCTCATAATGCGAGGTATAGCATTCACCCGGGAGCCACCAAGATGTACCAAGATCTGAGAAGGGTGTATTGGTGGCCAGCAATGAAGAGAGAAGTGGCACAGTTCGTGTCAGCCTGCGAGACATGTCAAAGAGTGAAGCTAGAGCACCAGAAGCCGGCTGGAATGCTTAACCCACTGCCGATTCCATAATGGAAATGGGAGAACATCGCTATGGATTTTGTAGTGGGGTTACCAGCGACGTCTAACAGACTAGACTCCATCTGGGTGATTGTGGATAGACTCACTAAATCTGCTCACTTCATTCCAGTCAGGAGTAACTACTCTGTGGACAAATTGGCGCAGGTGTATGTAGACGAGATAATAAGGTTGCATGGAGTTCCAGTGTCGATAGTATCAGATCGAGGACCTCAGTTCACCTCCAGGTTTTGGCGGAGTCTGCAAACGGAAATGGGCACAAGGTTGGATTTCAGCACTGCTTTCCATCCACAGACAGACGGTCTGTCTGAGAGGACCATCCAGACCATTGAAGATATGTTGAGAATGTGTGTGTTAGACTTTGGCGGTTCTTGGAGGCAGCATCTACCTCTGGTGGAGTTTGCCTACAACAACAGCCATCATGCTAGCATAGGGATGGCTCCTTATGAAGCTTTGTATGGGAGGAAGTGCCGAACACCTGTTTGCTGGGAAGAAGTAGGAGAGAAAACTCTTGCAGGGCCAGAGTTAGTTGAGATAACCAGCAAGTTAGTGCCTATCATCAGAGAGAAGATCAGAACAGCTGTAAGCAGACAGAAAAGCTATGCAGACATCCGTAGGAAGCAGATAGAGTTCCAGGAGGGGGATATGGTATTGCTTAAGGTGTCTCCAATGAAGGGAGTGGTTCGGTTTGGAAAGAAGGGTAAACTGGCCCCACGGTACATTGGTCCCTTTGAGATCTTGCAGAAGATCGGGCCTGTATCGTATAAGCTAGATTTACCGGCTTCTATGGAACGAATTCACCCGGTATTCCATGTTTCTATGTTGAGAAAAGTTTGTGTCAGATCCAGAGAAGGTTCTGAGTGAACCTGAGGTGGAAATCTTAAGTGATCTCACCTATATAGAGCAGCCAGTGCGGATCCTTGACACCCAGATCAGAAAGTTGAGAAACAAGGAGATACCAATGGTGAAAGTTTTGTGGAACCACCACAACCTAGAAGAGTGCACGTGGGAGACTCGGGAGTCCATGCTCCAGCAATACCCATATCTGTTTTAAGGTTAGTTTTCCCCTTTTCTCTGTGTTTATGTTGTGTTAGGGAACATTCGGGGACGAATGTTCTTAAGGGGGGGAGAATGTAATACCCGGCTCGAGTCCGGCATCGGAATTCCTATAGTCCGGTGGAATCTCGGGTGTCGGAACCCTCGAGAAGGGTAATACATATGTTTTTCAAGGTATTTTCACTGTTTTCATGTTTTGAAGGGTTAAAAGACTTGAATTTTGAAAGAAAAGCAACAAGGGAGAAATGCAAAGGTTCGGCCGCCGAAGGGCACTTTCGGCCGCCGAACATTGCATGGTTGCGGCTTCACGTTCGGCTGCCGAAGGTGGTCTGGCCAGCCACCTATAAAAGGGCCAAGGGTCGGTGGAAGGAGGTTATTTCTCCTCCACTTGCAGCCAGAGGTGAGTTTCAGCCTCTCCTATGTTGACTTTCATGTTTTCCATGATTTTCATCAAATCTTTCAAGAGTTTTAAGAGTTTTGATGATTTATGAAGGTTTTGAGCAAAAGAACCAAAGTTTGAAGCTTGGAGCTTTGGAAGAGCTTTTCTTCATATCTCCACGTTAGGATCCTTCATCCTCAAGTTGTGTAAGAGGTAAGTGAAGATCCTGAGCTTCTTTGATGATTTTGAAAGGTTTTATGAAGTTTGTATGGGTAGTATGCATGTTTAGGTTTCGGTGAGGTTTTGGTGATTTGTGGTGGTCAAGCATGTTGAAGTGTTATGTGTTCTGTTTGTTTGGGGTTTTAGAGTAGTTTTAGACCCCTTTGTGCATATATATGTGTATATGCTAGTTGGGAGTAGTTGATGTGCATGTTGGTAGGTTTTGGGCAAAGTTTGCATGAAACAGAGCAGGGTTCTGTCCTTCGGGCAAAACCAGGTTCGGCCGCCGAAGGAAGGTTCGGCCGCCGAACCCTTTGTGGAGGCAGTTCGGCTGCCAAAGGTTGCCCCCGAAAGCTAGGCTTTCGGTTTAGAAAGGGACTTTCGGCCGCCGAAAGAGGGCGTTCGGCCGCCGAAAGTGTGTGAGTTTCGTCTCTGGACGAGACCTTCGGCCGCCGAAGGTGCCGCCGAACATGCATGAGTTTCGTCTCTGGAGTGGGGTTTCGGCCGCCGAACCTGCCGCCGAAAGTGCCCTGTCCAGCTTTCTTTTGCATGTTTTATGTGATGATTTGAGGTTTGTTTAGAGGGGTTTTGGGGAGTTTCGTAGAGATGTTCTTGAGTGAGTTTAGTCCCTCATTTGAGTCCACCTGTGTAGGAACGGACCAGAGGAATCAGGGAAGTCAGCAGTGAGTCTAGTGTCAGAACCTGCAGAGTCAGTTCAGAGATAACCAGGTGAGTGGAAATTAACTTAATGTTTTAATATGAGAACTGATATTTTATCATGCTTCATGCATCATGAATATGCTTTAGGGTGAGTGCATTAGTGTACACAAAGATGATGCATTGCATTTATCCTTGTACTTGGCACTGCTCCTTGTACATTGCTTATGTGAGGCGGCACGGACTTCGTGAGGATTCATTAGCCCTCAGAGGAAAGACCTGGAACAGCCCTACGGGGACCAGGCACACAAAGACCTGGAACAGCCCTACGGGGACCAGGCACATGGTACTCAGGTACCCCAGATGATATAGAGGGAGTTTTGATCCGTCCGGCCGAGGTGATGTGCTTATGTGTTGCATTCCATGAGAGCATGTTTTATCACCTGTATTTGCCTATTCTACTCACTGGGCTATCGTAGCTCATCCCTCTCCCCTAACTTCAGTTGTGCAGGTTCAGAGATCAGAGAGAACTCAGCAGGGTACAGGAAGAGTACAGAGTGGTGTAATAGCTAGTGTGGACATGTAAATGTAAAGAGATAAGGTTTATGTATAGTGTATAGCATGGTGCTTGACTATAAGAATTGTAATCCCTTTGTGGAGTCACATGATCAGTTTATGTATGTTTTTTTATTGTTGTATGTTTATGAGAAAAACCAGGCTTCACATTATGAGATTGATCCGCCTAGAGCCATGAGGAGCTCTAGTAGGGATTAGTAGAGAACAGGAAGAGTGCATGCACAGGTTAAGCCTTGGAATGAAGAAAAGTTTTATGTTTTTACAGCAAATGTATGATCATGTATGGGATTTCACAGGTATACAGACAGGATAGCAGGCTTACTACGGGTCCCGGCGACCTTAAGTCGATCTGGATCCTAGTGCCGGTGGCAGTTCGGTTTCCGGGCTGTTACAGCAGGCTCTTATGATCTGTAAAGATCTCACATTTCACCCCATAGAGGTAATGCCTCCACATCTTGAGTGCAAAGATTACTGCTGCCATCTCAAGGTCATGTGTGGGGTAATTCAACTCATGCTTCTTCAGCTGCCTAGAAGCATAAGCGATCACCCTCTCATTCTGCATCAGTACACAACCCAGTCCCACACGGGACGCATCACAAAAGACTGTAAAGTCCTCTCCACTAGATGGCAGAGCTAAAACTGGTGCTGAAGTTAACCTCTTCTTAAGCTCTTCAAAACTCTCTCGCACTGGTCGGTCCACAGAAACTTCTGATTCTTCCTGGTTAGTCTGGTCAGAGGAGCTGCTATCTTCGAGAAGTCCTGAACGAACCTCCTGTAGTAACCTGCCAAACCCAAGAAACTTCTAATCTCTGTCACTGAAGTGGGTCTAGGCCAGTTAGCCACAGTTTCTGTCTTCTTGGGGTCTACCTCAATACCATTCTCTGACACTACATGCCCCAAGAACGAAATGCTCCTCAGCCAGAACTCACATTTAGAGAACTTGGCATACAAGCCATGTTCCCTCAAAGTCTGCAAGACCAACCGCAGATGATGGGCATGCTCCTCTGCATTCCTGGAATACACTAAGATATCATCAATGAAGACAATAACAAAGTGATCCAGGTATTGGCTAAACACTCTGTTCATGAGATCCATGAATGCTGCAGGGGCGTTGGTTAACCCGAACGGCATTACAAGGAACTCAAAATGCCCATATCTGGTCCTGAAAGCTGTCTTTGGCACATCCTCATCCCTTATCCTTAGCTGATGGTACCCCGATCTTAGATCTATTTTGGAGAAACAACCCGCTCCTGCTAGCTGGTCGAATAGATCATCGATCCTTGGCAGAGGGTACCTATTCTTGGTAGTGACTTTGTTCAACTGCCTGTAGTCGATACAAAGTCTAAGGGATCCATCCTTCTTCCTCACAAACAAGACCGGAGCACCCCAAGGTGAGGTACTCTGTCGGATGAAGCCCTTCTCTACCAGCTCTTGCAACTGTTCTTTCAACTCCTTCAACTCGGCTGGGGCCATCCTATAGGGAGGGATAGAGATCGGTCTAGTTCCAGGCACCAACTCTATCTCGAACTCTATCTCCCTAGCAGGTGGTAAACCTGGAAGCTCATCAGGAAAGACATCCTGAAACTCTCTGACAACTGGCACCGAGGCCGGCTCCCTGACCTGACTGTCTAGCTCTCTCACATGAGCTAAGTACCCCTGACATCCCTTCCTAAGCAACCTACGAGCCTGAAGAGCTGATATCAGACCTCTAGGTGTGCCCCTCATGTCTCCTCTGAAGACGACCTCTGACCCGTTCTGATCTCTGAACCTGACTACCTTGTCCCTGCAGTCCAAGGTAGCACCATGAGTAGATAGCCAATCCATCCCTAGAATGACGTCAAAGTCTGTCAAATCTAGAACCACAAGGTCGGCGGAGAGGCATCTTCCCTCAATAAAAACTGGACTGTACTGGCAGACTGACACTGCCACTGACGGGTCACACTTGGGTCCATTGACCCATAGGGGACACTCTAACCCAGAGACTATCAGACCCAACCTCTCAACGGCTCTCGGAGCAATAAATGAATGAGATGCACCCGGGTCCATTAATGCATACACATCAGAACACCCAATGACGAGATTACCTGACACCACGGTGTTGGATGTGTTAGCCTCCTGCTGAGTCATGGTGAAGATCCTGGCTGGAGCTGATGGACCTTCACCTCGGGAACCAAAAGAAGAGGCTGCCCCTCTTCCTCTACCTCTGCCACTGCCCTGAGTTGTGGCTGGAACTGCTGGCTGTGCCACACTACCAGAAGCTGTCTGCTGGGGCTGGCCCATAAAAGGCGCTCTAGGACAATCCCGAGCTATGTGTCCCTCCTGTCCACATCTGAAACATGTGTTAGTCCCAGCTCGACATACTCCCCTGTGCGGTCTTCCACATCTCTGGCATTCTATACCATCTGAGCCTGAGCTCGAGCCACCGCCAAATCCCAGACCGGATTTCAACTTGTTCCAGAACTTATTCTTCTTCGGCTTCCTGGTGGTGTTATCCCACCTTTTCTTACCTGAGCTCTGAGAAGAGAAACCTGGTCCTCCTCTGCCTGGGGTCTTAACCCCTGAAGACTGGGTCACTGACTGCTTCACTGACCCCTCAACTATAGCACTTGCCTCCATTCTTCGAGCCATATCTACCACAGTGTGGAAACTTTCTCTCTCAGCTGACTGGACCAACGAGGAGTACCTGGAATGCAGCTTCATAACATATCTCTTGGCTTTCTTCGTATCTGTATCTAGAGCTTGCCCTGAAAAAGGCAATAGCTCCAAGAATTTATCCGTGAACTCCTCTACACCCATGTGCTCTGACTGCCTCAGTTGCTCAAACTCAATCATCTTCAGTTCTCTGGAACTGTCTGGAAAAGCCCATCCAGCGAACTCATTCGCAAATTCCTCCCATGTCATGCCGTCTAGTCTCGGGTCCACATAACACTTGAACCATTCCCGTGCCTTCTTGCACTTTAAAGTGAACCCTGCCATCTGAATGGCCCTGCTATCATTCGCCCCTAACTCATCAGTTATTGTCTTTACTACTCTCAGATACTCAAAGGGGTCATCCCCTGACTTGTATTTGGGAGCATCTAGCTTGAGGTAATCTGTCATCTTTACCTTGCTCCCATCAGCTGAGCTAGGTCTAGGAGGTTGAGTAACTGGGGCTGCTGGTTCTGTAGGTGGTGGAGGTGGAGGTGCAGCATTCCCCGAGGTGGGGTTCGCCGGGTTTGGATAGAAGGGTGAGGGTGGATAAGCTGGGTACTCTGTGTAAGGTGGATAGAAAGGTGGATAAGACATGTAGGTAGGGTAGGGGTTAAAGCTGGAGTAATCCGATGTACCTCCCATCGGATACCCTGAACCCTGTGGGAAGGGTGGATAATGGGGTGGAAAACCATACCCCGAGGCCTGAACGCCTCCCTGAGACTCCCCTGTCCCTTCTTCCGCCATGCTCACATCCAAGTTCCCATCCCTCCTATGATCCTCTTCCATAACCTCCCTCACATCTGAAGAACTTCCTCCTCTATCAGTCCCCCTTCTGCTAATGTCAAAAGACCTTCTAGGGTCCCTTGACACTCTATCTCTGTTGGCTCTACAAGACATTGCCCTAGGCAATGTAGGAGGACGGGCGCTCGTGCCCTCATCCTCAGGTGGCACTCCAGTCAATCGTGCAAATCGACGAGTTCCTCTCATCCTATTCTCTGAAAAATAGCTCATAGCAAGCAAACATTAGCATCATATGGTTCATGTGGGCACACATGAACCCTCATCACATACATCACATAGCATAGCATGTCATTAATGCACATGTACAAAAGCATGGCATTTCACATCATCATACAAGACTGGACTCAACATCCTATCCTAGTGGACATGACCTTCCTATTGTGCTTGACCTTCTATAACATCTATGAGCCCGACACTCTAGGTCCGACCATATGAACCTAGGGCTCTGATACCATTCTGTAACGACCTGAAAATCGGACCGTTACCGGCGCTAGGATCCGGGTCGACTTAAGGCCGCCGGGACCCGTAGCAAGCCTAACATAAAACCTGTAAACCTGTAAAATCCCATACATGATCAACAACATGCATAAAAATTTAAACTTTTCCTTTAAACATCCAACTCAACCTGAACATACATTACATAACCATAGTCATGATCATAATCATGATCCCTCTGGGGGATTTCCTCAATGCCCCAACGGGCGATACAACATGAGATGAGTTGGCTTAAACATAAACATTATAAAACATTTCTATAGATCATGTATCACAAGGGATAACAATACTCATAGGGTCAAGCACCTCTATAACCTCAAATTATATATATCTCATTACATAACATACTGTAATCTCTTACATTACATCAATATACATTTGTCATGTCCACAATCTAACTATTTCATGAACATACTTCAAACTCTGGCTAACCTCCTGGTCTACCCTGTACCTGCACATCTGGGGTTAGGGGAGAGGGGTGAGCTACAAAGCCCAGTGAGCAGAATAATAGGAAACAATATATTAAAATTTCATGCTTTCATGGAATGCAACACAACACAACAAAATCACATCTCGGATGGTATTGTCACCTATAGTCCTCTACATAGGTCCAACTGTGCCGGGACGTAGAATGGGTCAACCGGTCTTTCCCTTATCATAACATATCATATGGACCAACTGTGCCAGGGACGTAGAATGGGTACAACCTGGACTTTCTCTTACATCGTGCCAGGGACGTAGAATGGGTACAACCTGGACTTCCATATCATATCATGCCATAACATCATCATATCACATGAGGACTAAAGGGTCATCCAATAACCAATCCACATCAACATCAACATCATAAATGCAATGCAACATATTCGTGAATACTAATGCAAACAACCTACTATATCTCATGGCATTCATGATGCATGGATCATGCTCAAAATTCATATTTCATTTATTTTAAAACTTAAGGTTTATTCCACTCACCTCTGGCTAGCTCTGACAAACTCTGTAGCAGCTGGCTCACTGCTGGGGTCCTCGGTTCCTCGGGTCCGAACCTACACAGGTGGACTCCAATGAGGGACCAAACATACATAAACATGACTCTAATATACTCCCCAAAAACCCCCTAAAACATCATAAACAATCACATAAAAACATGCAAGAAATGGCTGAACAGAGCACTTTCGGCGGCAGGTTCGGCGGCCGAAAGTCCCTCCAGAGCCGAAAGACAGGCAGGTTCGGCGGCACCTTCGGCGGCCGAAACTCCCAGACAGAGGCAAAACTCATGCATGTTCGGCGGCACCTTCGGCGGCCGAAAGTCCCAGACAGAGACGAAAGTCTCCTTTCGGGGGCAACTTCGGCAGCCGAAAGGCCTGCCTCACCAGCCATGTTCGGCGGCCGAAAGTGCCTTCGGCTGCCGAACCTGGTTTCTGCCAAAGGGCAGAAACTTGGCTCCTTTGTGCATTTTTGCCTCCAAACTCACCAATCATGCATAAACTTGTTCCACAACATGCATACATATTCCTAGGGGCCTCAACAAGCATATACCCCAACTACAACACTTCAAATACACCCAAACAACACACATTGTTCAAAACATCAAAATTAACCCATAACTCCACATATAACCTAACATGCATTTCTACCCATAGATCTTGCATAAAACTTAATGAAAACACATAAGGAGCTTAAGATCGGCTCTTACCTCTTGAAGATCGAGGGGGAGACGACCTAAACTTGGAGATCCACGAAAATGAGCTCCTGAGTTCCCAAAGCTCCAAAACTTGGTTTAAAAGCTCAAAACTTACAATGTGAGTTTAAAACTCAAGAAAAATGGAAGAGATTTGGAAGAAGAACACAAGAGTTGCAAAGGGAAGGTCGGAAGCTTGCTGTGGCCGAAAATGGGAGAAAGCTCGCCCATTTCGGCTAAGTGCCCCTTTTATAGGTGGCTGGCCAGGCCACGTTCGGGGGCCGAATGTGCCTCCGCATCCATGCAATGTTCGGCGGCCGAACTTGACTTTCGGCGGCCGAACCTGGACTGCCCTCACTCATGCTTTCGGGGGCCTAACGTGCCTCCAAAACGCATGCATGTTCGGCGGCCGAACTTGACTTTCGGCGGCCGAACCTGGGTTTTCCTCCAAAGACTTTTTATGCAAAAACTCATTAAATTTTCATACTTAAAACCATGAAATACCTTAAAACATTTTATGAAAACATGTTTCTACCCTACTAGAGGCTTCCGACATCCGAGATTCCACCGGACGGTAGGAATTCCGATACCGGAGTCTAGCCGGGTATTACAGCTACCTTTAGATCTCCAAGAGGTAAGTTTAGATCTTTGCTTTTCCTATGTTTTAAATAAGTCTTAAGAATGGTTAAAGGGTTTTTATGCATGAAATGGTTAAATCTAGAGTTTTAGGATTTGGGTTAGGATTGATAATGATTGTTCTTTTTATGTTGTATGATGGGGATTAGGCTAGTTTTTATGACCCTTATGCATGTTGAGTGAGTATAAATGTTTATAAGTTGTTGGGTGTGCGGATCAGAGTGTTTGGTGGTTGTGTGCATAGGGCAGAATCAGGTTCTGCCCTGCTGAAGAACCCAGGTTTGGCCGCTGAAGCAAGGTTCGGCCGCCGAACCTACAGGCAGGGGCAGCCTTTTGGCTGCCTAAGCTGCTCCCGAAAGCATGAACTTTTGGATTAGTGTGGAGTTTAGGCCGCCGAACCTGCCCCCAAAAGTCCCTGACTTTTGGATCTGTGTGGAGCTTAGGCTGCCGAACCTGCCCCCAAAAGTCCCTGACTTTCAGATCTGTAAGGGATCTTTGACCGCCGAACTTGCCGCTGAAAGTCCCCTATCCAGCCTTCTTCTGCTTGTTTTTTATGCATACTTTGTTATGTTTTAGGGGGTTTTGGGGGAGTTGTTTAGAGTTGACAGTGCGGTTGTCGAAGCCGGTCAAAAATAACCTTCTTGGTTATCAATAATTTACAACTGCAGATAGTGGTGAAGGATCGAATCCACAGAGAATTGATTACCTATTTATTTTTCTCAATCAAGACCAAGAGAACTAATTGAAAACACAAGAGAAAGCAAGTAAATCAAAAGTTGAATGAAAGTAAAGTGCAATAAAAGTAAAAAGGGGGGTTTTGAGATTGATTTGTCTAACAACTATTGAAAGCAATTAAAACAGCAAGTAATCAAAATAAAAGAGGAAATCAATATGAGAAAAGTCTAGTTGAAGATATGGATCCACTTTGGTTGTTTGGGTTGATCATTGAAACTTAGGTTTTCTTGATTGATTCAATAGATTAGTTATGGGGATGGAAGACGCTTCTCACCACCATGTCTCTCCTTATGATTAAATTAATTAGGGAACGTCCTCTAATCAATTACTAATTAACAAATTGCCAAGGAACGTCCTTGGGCCTTAGGCATAAAGAATGAGAGAGATCTAACCCTAGCTACTCAAACGCATGAGATGTTGCTAGATCATGCAATTCCCTAGTTTTTACACCAAGTGTTCTATGGACAGAATATTTCCAGCAATTACGGACTAACAAATATCCTAACCAACAATCAATTAACTTTGCAATCAAGAATCAAGTGGCCAATTTGATCAAAACAACAAAGCAATCTTAGAATTAAGCACAATTGCATGAATATTGAATAAACCAAAATCAAACACTTTATGTTCAGATCTCACAACCTTTTAAACAACCATAGTTTCAACCAAACTTCAACTAGAATAAGGGTTTCAGCCACTCATGGCTGAACCAAAACAGAAAATAAAAGAAAAGAAAGCAAGAAGATGAAGAACTAAGGGAAAGAACCCTTGGAGAAGCCTTGGAGAAGTTGTATGGAACAAAATTTGCCTCTTCATGTCTTTTTGAGGCCTTTAAATAGATGTTGAGAGGCTGCCTAGGGTTTCTTGGGAGTCCATGCATCTTTGTAGAGATTGCCCAAAGTGCCCTTGAGTCTTCTATGTGTATGTGTGGAGTTGCAAGCCCTTTTTGGTCTTTTGATTGATGCCCAAGTGTGTTCAAGAAGCCTTCTTCACATTATTCATGCACTAAAGAGGAAGGTGGAGCCTTGATTTGAACTTTGAATGTGCATGACACTAAGTGGGAAACATGTGATCTTCAAAACATGTGATCTTCAAGATTTGGCTTCTTGAATAAGGAGGAGACTGTTCGGGGGCACTTTCGGCCGCCTAAGATGAGTTTCGGAGGCTGGACTTTCGGCTCTGGACGCAAGATTCGGCGGCCGAAGGTGCCGCTGAAGGTGGGTGACTTTCGCCTCTAGACTGGACTTTCGGCTTCCGAAAGTACTTCCGAAAGTGGGTGACTTTTGGCTTCCGAAAGTGCTTCCGAAGGTGCTTCCGAAGGTGGTTGAGTTTTGGCTTCCGAAAGTGCTTCCAAAGGTGCTTCCGAAGGTGGTTGAGTTTTTGGCACTTTTTGGCATTTTTAAGAGCATTTTCTCCAAATTGTTCCTTTACACCTAATATCTATAAAACATGATTAAAACCACAAAATTAGGTAGAATAGGTGCAAATAAACATCAATAAGATCATGATAATATGGGCTAAAATATGCTCTATCAAGAGTCTTGTAGTAGTTATGTTTGATCCCTCATTTGAGTCCATCTGTGTAGGATCGGACCTGGGAGACCGTAGAGGCCTACAGTGAAATAACTGTGTCAGTTTTAGGCGAGCATCAGCCAAAGGTGAGTAGAACTAAACTGAATCACTATTTTAAGAAATTAAACCTTTTAAGCATGCTCATACATCACGAATGTCATGTATATGTATTAGGTTGTTTTGCATTAGAATTCACAAATATGATGCATTGCATAATTTACTGTTATGTGGATGGATATTGGATGACCCACTAGCCGTCGAGTATGTTATGATATGATATGATACGAAAGTCCAAGTCAAGGCCCATTCTACGCCCCTGGCAATATGTAAGAGAAAGTCCAGGTCGAGGCCTATTCTATGCCCCTGGCATTATGGATATGTTATGTTTAAGAGGAAGTCTTGAGGAGCTCCCGTTGAGGGCCGGGCATTATTAGATTATGTTGAGGGTTACTGGTGACAAGTCCATCTTGATATGTATTGTTTGTGTTGTGACGCATTTCATTCGATCATATGTTTATTTAACTCTTTTTATGTTCTGCTCACTAGGCTCTTGTAGCTTATCCCTTTCCCCTAACCCTAGGTTTGCATGGTCAAAGATAGCTCGGGGAAGTCGGCATAGTTGCTGGTATAGTCTAATGTAATAGCATAGTTGTGGACATGTATTGTTTAATGGATTAGAATTGTGCTTTGCCCTAGTTTTTGTCCTTGTAATCCCTGTGAATCATGTAAAAGTTTTAATTATGAGTTATATTTGAACCAAGCTTGAAGCATGTAATATTTACCATACTAGAGCATTTGATTAGGGCTCTAGTATGGGTTTTATGTTTTCAGTTTTGATACGTGCACAAGTCGAGCCATGGTTCATGGAATATTTATATTTATGTTTTCTTGTGATCATGTATGGGATTTTATCATGTGTAATAGAATGTAAAATAAGCTTGTTACGGGTTCCGGCGACCTTAAGTTGATCTGAATTCTAGCGCCGGTAGCAAGTGCTGTTGTGCACAGTGCACTTGCAGCAAGTTCACTTGCAGCTACTGTTGTGCACAACAACACTTGTTGCTACTGTGGGGACTGAAGGATTACTTGCAGCAAGTGCTGTTGTGTACAGTGCACTTGCAGCAAGTTCACTTGCAGTTACTGTTGTGCACAACAACACTTGTTGCTACTGCGGGGACTGAAGGATTACTTGCAGCAAGTGCTGTTGTGTACAGTGCACTTGCAGCAAGTTCACTTGCAGCTACTGTCAGTACACAACAACACTTGTTGCTACTGTGGGGACTGAAGGATTTTTTTTTTTTTTCTGATATTAGTTGTGGGTTAAAGTGATGGTTCAAAACTGGACCAAGTTCTTGTGTTCCCAAACTAGAAATATATCTCTATTTTTATGCTTTGGTTGGTCTTTTTATTGAATAATGCCAAGCTTGTTAACTCATACCAATTGCACCAGCACCCAGCTGCTGTGGTGCAATCATGCACCAGTAGCCACCTGCTGTGATGCAAGATTACACCCAGCAACCTGCTGTGGTGCAATCATGCATCAGCAGCCAGCTGCTGTGGTGTGAAATTGCACCCAGCTGGCTGCTGTGGTGCAATCGTGCACCTCTGCAACACAGCAGGGTGTTGTGGTACAAAATTGCACCAGCAGCCAGCTGTTGTGGTGCAAGATTGCACCCAGCAGCCTGCTGTGATGCAATCATGCACCTCTGCACCACAGCAGGCTGCTGTGGTGCAAAATTGCACCAGCAGCCAGCTGCTGTGGTGCAAGGTTGCACTCAGCAGCCTGCTGTGGTGCATGATTGCACCACAACTGCTGTGTGGTGGCATATTGGATATGCCCATAGCTTCTACTTTATTGTTGTACTTGTTGCCAAATTGTGTGTTTTCCTTGGATGTCTTTTTTCATCACAATTCATTGACAAGTTTCGTTTCCTTTATTTTAGAGCAATGGAAGATGTGTTTGACCGTATAGGTTGTCCGACAGACAATAGTCAGGTAATTAACAACAATTCTAGGTTCCTTTCATCTTTCATCAAACTTCAGAACTGGTTGAATTATTCTTTGGAGTAGTTTTATTTTCCTTTCTTTCGATGTTTCTATGTTACTTTTTCATTGGCGATAACAGCAAAACTCATCCCACAAATTTTACTCTCTCTCCCTCTCTTTCTTCCTTTTTGCAGATTGGCATAATTGATCCAGATTGTAGATTAATTGGACTCCATTTGTACGATGGGCTGTTCAAGGCACATAGTTTTTCCTACTAATTCAAACCTTATTAGTTGACATAATCTTTTGAGAGATTGTTGCTTCTTCTTTTATAATATGTTCTTATTTGCATTAATGCTCTTGATTACAGTGTTAAAAATGTCCATCATAACCACTATGCTGAGACTCAACAGGTTCTTTAGATTTTTCCTTTGAAAACCTTAGTGTTATAAAGTTTAATATTCTGTTATCTGAGAAAACCCAAAAACGATTTTCATTGAAATGCTTAATAAGGTACCAGGCATATGAATGCAGTACTGCTTTCTTTTGTGCCTTTGTAAAGCAAAAGTAATTTGGACATGTTGGTGTGGCATCTCCCTTCTGTATTTTAATAACTTCATTGTTGTATTGGAATATTAACAAAATATAATATTGTCATGCAGCTTATAAAGCTAAATCAACAACCTGATGCAAAAGTTTCATATGTTGAGGTTTTGGAAAGTTATGTCAACTTGGAACCGATTGTTGATTTCTGTGTGGTGGACCCTGGGGCTAACCTTTTCTTTATTAATAAACTTTACACATGTCTCGTTGAATATTGATTGACTTGGTTAATCCTTGTTTTTTGATGTATGCGTTTTAAGAGAACTAATTTATTTATCAATTATCAATAGTATGTTCAGTATATGCTTAGTGATCGGCTACAGGACAGGTTACGTCAATCTGTGTGAGACTGGATAGTTCTACAAGTAGAGAGTTCCGCACTGAGTGGAATGCTCCATCAAGTTATTCAATTAATGTTGCCAATGCTAATGCCACCCAGGTTTGTTTCTCACAATTTTTGGGACTCTATTTGCAAGTTGGGGATACCTGATTATGGGCCTTGCAATTCACTATAAACTGAATAGCAATAACAGGCAATAGTCTCAGAAGATGGGAGGGTAGTGGGGAGTTTTATCTATGTATTTATTTTTTAGAGTAGGCAAGTAGACTACATTGGGAAATTCATTGTTATTAGTCTATTTAGTTTATATTTAATATATTAATATAAATTATTTAGCTTGTATAATCTAATTATATTTTATATTTGGTGCAAATATACTTTTATGAGTGGACAAAACATTAAAATGATTTTATTTTGAAAACTTCTTTAAAGAAATTTAGAGGACGTTATTATTAAGGATTTGTTTCAATATTTATATTTTTTAGTTATTTACTTGACACACGTGAAGTAGAAGCAAATTTTTATTATTAATTATTTTTTAGACAATTAATTTTTATAACATTGTTGACTTGCATATATGAGTTTTATATTATGAATGAATTTTATTATAAAGTTCAATCGCATATTTCAATTTAGTTATATTGAAAAAATAAATAATGATAATTAATATGATTTTAATAAATATTTGTAATTTATAGCAATAATTTTTATTTTATCATTATCATTTATTTAACAACTAGGTATTTTCGTTGAGAATAATTTTAACGATACTGTTAACAGTCGTTTAATTCAAATTGAACGACCATATTTTTTTGTTAATAATTATTAATGATAGTCGTAATAGTCATTAACTACCATATTAGCCGTCATTATATTATCTAATACAAAATTTAACGACCATATTATCTCTTGTTAAATATTATTATTTTTAACGACTACATATTTTCATCGTTAACAAATATTAACGATAAATATTAGCAGTCGTATTTGAAATAATGGTCATGAAATTTAAATTTAATGATTATATTTTTTTTCCGTTAATAATTATAAATGACAATAGCAGTAGTCGTTAATAGTATACTTATAATGATCAATTTCAGTTTTCTGATTATTAATAATAACGATCGATATTATAATACTATCGTTAAAAATTTTAACGAAGGAAGATTTAACAATAATTTTAACAACAAACAATTACCATTGTTAATAACAATTAACGATCACTTTTTAACTTATAAGGAGAAAATTTTTTCTCATTAAAAATCATTTTTCTTAAGAGTGTAAGTATGGGGTGGCATACTTTATACATAATGCACTTCACTTTATGTTGCCTTTATATGTTGTTTGAATACGCTTTTATAAGCATTTTATTTTCATGTATTTCACTTAGGATTTTGTTTTTGATAGGAATGTTGAGCGAGCATTGTAATTAGATTATCAAAATCATTCTCACACTACATTGTTCCACTCACTTTCAAATTCTTGAAAATTAGGATTGATTCATGAATAATATGTTAGTATTCATGTAGGTGACCATCTCAGATTTCTCAGTGCTCTCAATAATTTTTGATAATTGACTTGAAGCATAAATAATTTACGCTTAAATAAAATGTGTGTACTTACATAATTAAGGCACTAATGAAATATAGTTAGAACTTGCTAAATTTATGATTTTTTAAATTTTCTAGACTTTTGTCAAAAAAATAGGCTGTTCAAGATACTAAATAAATGAATAAATACGAAAAATAGAGAACACAACATAAACTTACTCTATTAGTTAAGTGATCATGAGTAGAGTTAGTAGCTACTTGAAACTGTGACCAATTGAGTAATCGAGAGTGACCGTCATAAATATATGGTTTCAAGTCAAAAGGTCAATAACATTTCAAGCAATAAATAAATAAGTGCTCATAAATAATATTGAAATGCCTTGAATTTTACAAATACATAATTTGGCCATAAAACTTTATATAAAAACGTAGTTGGCACCCTAATCTTTTCGTTGTGAATTTTTAGCTCCTGACCTTTATAATAGTATAACTATTTAACACCTAAGTTTTATAAACTATAATTATTCAACCGTCTCTGGAATTGAGAACCAATTTTGAACAATAATGGAATTGGCTAAGGCAGAACCTAGTGACTACTCTATGAAATACTATTTAATAATTTGTATGATTATATGTGAATAACTTGAACTCTCTTATTTATGTCAAAGTGAGATAGTCAACTATATGCATACTATTATACTGTTGTAATTCAATTCAAAAGTGTTAGACCCCTATTTTTTATATCAAGGTATATGAACAATTTAAGCAGTCAGTGTCCAATGATGAGAATCATATTATAATTTTAGCAAATTTAAAATTAATTTATAAGTGCCTATGTCATGAAAAAATAATAAAAATAATAAATAAAATAAAAAATATAAAAAATAATAAAATTGAAGCAAAGAATACAAAATGAAAACAAATAAAAATAAATATTAAAAAAAAATAAAGGTAAGCATATTTTGGTCTTTTCCCTCCTTTCTAGACTTTCCCAAAGGGACCGAAGTACTAATTGGAGTTTGAAACTGATAGGCTAGGGAGAAAGGAAGAGCGAGGGCCGAATGGGTCTTTTGCAAAGGCC
The DNA here is from genome assembly GCF_001659605.2 of Manihot esculenta. Taxonomy (NCBI): domain Eukaryota; kingdom Viridiplantae; phylum Streptophyta; class Magnoliopsida; order Malpighiales; family Euphorbiaceae; genus Manihot; species Manihot esculenta. The sequence goes on from NC_035161.2 coordinate 19,426,603, forward strand.
CATTCAACCACTTTTGAACTCAAGAAAGTAATTTTATAAAATTTGGCTCTTAGGATATTTAAGGGTAATTTGAATGGGGAGTGTTTAGACCAAAATCAGTCCATTTTTATTCAATAGGAGCCGGCCACATTAGGGGAAAGAGATTTTGGTTTCCTTTTTTGTATTCTCACCTATTTAAACTTATTTTTCTCTCTAAATAGTCAAACGAAAATTTTTGGATTAGCCACTCTAAAAACTCTCCAAATTCTATTCATTTCTCCAAAAAAATTCAAGACAGCCTCCTTTTTTCCAATTGAAGCCACTACTGCCCCCTTTCTATACTCTTATACTTCTTTTCTTTTCTTTTCTTTTCTTTTTCCAAAAGTAGTATGCTAAAATAAATTAATTAGCTTTAGTGCAATAAATAAAATTTTAAAGACTTATAACTTGACATTTAGATCACCAAATGAGGTGAATCTGTAGCTAAAATTAAGTTTTTGAAGTTCAATACAAATTTCATGTTTTGACCTCTAACATAGTGTCAAATCATAAATAAAAAAAATTAGTGTGTAGATTTTGATTGTACTAGAACAGTACTGTTGTATGGCAATATTTCTAAAAATACAAATTTTGGTGTTTTTCTCTTTCCTTTCTTGCATTCTATGTGTATAGAAATCCCCATAAAAGTTTATAATCAGGCCGAAATTTTTGGTAGATCCAATTTCATGTTTTTGTGTTCTTTGCTGTATATTTCTGTGTTTTGATCCATAATATAATATCACTAAATTGGGTTTAAGTATTGAAACATGTGGTAGATACCGGCTAAGATTCACCTTTGGATGTTAGGATTGTCCGAATTTCTCTTCCTCATTTGAAAGAATTATTTTGCTTCCTATTTTACTTCTTTCTTTTTTTCTTTTACATTTAATTCTCATTTGATTTCAGATCTAAATAGATTAATTAATTACTGTAAATTTCTTGATTTTTATTATTCTTTACTTTAATTAATTTGTCTTTATGCATATGTAATTTATTTGCTTGCGTTATTTAATTTATTTATTGCCATGTTAGAATTAATTTCTTTCCCTAATTAAAATATTTCTTTCCATATTAGAATTAATTTCAATCCTTAGTTAAAATATTTCTTTCCATATTAAAATTAATTTCCTTCCTTATTTGAGAATATTTATTTTTTTATTTGAATTTATTTTTCTTTCCTTTTTTATTTATTGTTTTTTTAGTTTATTTCTTTTTTTTTTTTAATTTTATTCCGTTATGGTAAGATAGAATTTAGTAAGTACGCTTGAAGAAAAAAAGAAAATTCCACTCTCTTAATTTTTCTACCTTGCCTGAACATTTTCCTATATTTGAATTGCAATTCATTTCTTTGATGACCTATGGAGTATATGGTAGAAGCCCATTTGGACATGAAAGCCTATTGGTGCATTTGGAAGGCCTTTGTAAATGGTGATGGGTCTAAAACCTTGTAATAGTTTAAGTTTAGTTAGTTAATTTTTAAATGAATTATTTTTGTTTATTTTAGATTTGTAAATTAATTCTTTTCTCCCTTTATTATGGCTGTTAATTTTATTTTCCTTCCTCTTTGTTTAGCTTAGGACTCAATTAACTTTGATTAATTCCTTTTTCCTCTCTTTTTTTGGTATGGCTTATTTTATACACATCACCTAACATGGATGAAACAAGTTAGTACATTAGGTAACTCGGTCATTCTAAAAGCAATCTTTTCATGATAAAGGCATAGTTTTGCATGTTTAAAGGGGTGATTTGTGTTTTGACTTGAAAATAAGTAGTAATGACTTTAGCACAAGTTAATCATAAAAGTTAAATTTTGGGATGTATGCTTAAAAATCTAATGAGACCTTTTTTATTTTATACTAAATAAGAATATATAAACTATGCATGCTTAGATTTCCTTACGCTAATGCAAATTGATCGAATGGCATGAAATGAATTGAGAAACATAATTAACTAGAGAAACATTGTAGCTCCTCGATCTTAAATTAAGCAAAAACTTAGCATGATTAGGTTAATAAATGCGCATAAAATAGGTTCTTTATATGATAAATGCGCATGTAATATTTAGATTGCACATTGTCTTAAAAAGATTTTTCAATGAATACTCAAAGAAAGGATATAAGCATCAATGTAGGGGCTGGTACTAGTTTTCAATTAAAGTCCAAGCGAGAACGGTGTTTAACATTTTTCCTTATCGTACCCACTATCCCGAACTTAGACCATTAGGTCGCATAACTACATCCTTTTATTTGTTTTCTACTTTTATTAGATTGGCGACTCCTTTTCTCCGCTCTTCATTGGATACTAAAATATTTGGCTCCTGTGATATTATTATGGGAAGGAAAAATCCTAACAAGTTATGGAGAATTCATGCACCTACAATTTATCAAATCCATTGGGGACAGAGAATATAACCCTATATGATTCTTATATTCTTTTTTTGCATTTTTGAAAAATATTTGCATTGCATGAGCACTTTACACACACTGAAGCACCAGTAAGCACTTAATCCCATGGTGCAGATCGAGGAGGTGGTAAATCCACTTAAGCTAGCATATAATTGATTGCATCACAACTCGTACTCTAATCAAGGAAGTGTTGAATGAGATCATGAATAGAAAATTGAAAGAAATGATGGCTATGATTCTCAAAGCTGTTGGGAAGCAACCATGGAATGGAATATTGGAACTAGCATTGTCCCAGTCCCATACCATGCTAATTTCTCAGCATGCGTAAATAATTTGATTTATTTATATACAGGAGTTCTCTTTTTGTTGAATTTGAAGTCATGGTTCATATTTTCAAGCATTAATATCAATTATACACTTATGTTAGTTATTAGATGGTGGAGTATATTGAGTTTTTTGAACTAAATTTTTTGTTCTATATATTGGTTATCTCATTGGTCTTCACTTTAGTCAAACAATTTTCCCAAAAAGAAAACATTAAGCTTGGCTATACCTAGATCAGATTTCTGCCATGAGGTATTCAACACCTCTTGCCTCATGTTTACACTCTCTCCTAGAAGACTTTGAGTAAAAAATTGAAATTCCTTTGCCTTGTGCAATATAAGGCGCACTGTAGGATACCGGTCCCTTGAATTTCCTTAAAAGGTTTCATAGTTCCTCTTATGCCACAAGCTCCAACATGCAACAACAAATACCATTTTTAGTTAACTCCACTATTTGTTGGTCGTTTGATAAATATTCAACAAATTGTTCATCATCCACTGCTGAAAACCCATCACAAGGAGAAAATAAAGAATCCCAGTTAAATGCCTGGAATAAGGAAAGAAGGGTCATTGACTTCGAATAAACTCTTTGAACAGGAAGGTGAAGTTGTTAAAACTGTTTTTGATAAGACTGAAATGGTGACAACAGAGAGCTTGAACAATATGGAATAAAAGAAAAAGTGATACTACAAGTGGCAATGTAATGTGTGAGAATGGAGACAGTGGTAGGAGACTGATTTTTATAACTATTATATGCTTAAAATATTAGTTAATAATTATTTACTGTTTTCTTAAAGGTGGTGCATTTCAAACGCCTATTTCCTGCCACTGTTCATGCGAGATGGGTGCCTAATACCTTAACTTTCTTGTACCCATTATTTCGAACCTAAATCATTGAGTTATGGGTTAGGAAGGATAGTGGATCCTTACTAAGGTTGGTCACACAACATCCTTACTAAGGTTGGTCACACAACCACGTCCTTCTATTTGTTCCCTGCTTTCATTGTAATGGTGATTCCTTTTCTCTGCTATTCACCAAATACTAAAATATTTGACTCCCGTTGTAATGTTATGGAAAGACGAGACCCTAACCAGTAATGGAGAATTCGTATGCCCATAATTAGATTGCATAATGTTTGAAGAATATTTCCTACTAGATACACCACAGACAAAATATAAGAAATAATATAGATAGCTAGTACTAGTTCTCAGATAAATTTTAAGCAAAAAGAGTGCCTAATACTTTTCCTCTCTCATACCCATTTTTTCAAACCTAGACCATTGGGTCATAAATTATGAAGATAATGGACCTCCACTAAAGGTATGTCGCTTAACCAAGTCCTTCATTTTGTCCCTTCTTTCATCAGGGTGGTTATTCTTTTCCTCTTCTCATTATCGAGTGCAAATATCTAGACATCATGGTAGTGTTGTGGCAAGACAAGACCCTAACTAGCTATGGAGAATCTGTGCACTCACAAATGACAAGATGGAGGGGACAATGTCTAACCTCCTTAGGACCCTTGGAAAACAACCAATGAAAGAGAACACTAAATCTGGAGGGCAACAACAAGGCTCAACAGAGGCTACCACTATAATAAAAGCTATTAATCTAGGAGATGTTCAATTCTCTGATGCAACTGAGAATTATAAGGACAAGATTATTAGGGCTGAAAAGGAATATACCAGGAAGTTTCAATTGATGAACCAAAAAGTTGGGAAACTCCAAGCCTCTATAAAGAAGTAAGTTAGAGAACTAAGACTCTCTAACAATGAAGTCTTCGACATCCAAGCTGAAGGAGGTCTACCTAAGAAATTCAACATACCCAATCTTCCCAAGTTCAAAGACATTGGAGATCTCAAAGCCCATTTACATCCTACTTGATTGCAACAATAACCACTAAGCTGAAGAAATAGTAAGTTACTCAATTCTTTGGTGTAAATTTGAAGGGCAAGCCCTCCTAGTACCATGGACTATAGTCCACTATCCGTAAGGATTGGTGTAACGACCCCAAAATGGACCGTCACCGGCGCTAGGACTCAGGTCAGCTTAAGGCCGCCAGAACCCGTAGCAAGCCTGCTATACTCTCTGTGTACCTGTAAAACTCATACATGATCATACATTTTCTGTGAAAATAAAAACTCTTTTCTGAACCAAGGCATAACCTGTGCATGCACTATCTCTGTACGCTGTACTCTGTACTCTGTACCCCTGACTAGAGCTTGCTTTAGATGGGTTAACTCATACCTGTTAAGCCTGGTTTTTTCACATATTTTGTAAAACATATACATATACAGATCATGTACATAACAATAGATTTACAACACAAACTACTAAGTCAAGCACATCTGTAACTAAAAACACAACTAGTACATCTCTTTAATATTACATGTCCACTCTACACTATTACAATTCTCTTTTCTCTTTCTGCACTTTGCTGAACCTTTCCTGTACACTGTACACTGAACCTGCAAGATTGGGGTTAAGGGAGTGGGATGAGCTCTATAGCCCAGTGAGTAGAACAGTAAAACAATTCATTAAAATATGATCTGATGGAATGCGTCATAACACAGACAAACCACATCAAGAGTAAACCTGTCACCACATAGTCCCAGTAACTCTGTGCCAGGGCGTAGAATCGAGCACCTGGTCTTCCTGTCATATATGTATATGTGTATATAACACCTCTGTACTTACCATTGCCAGGGCGTAGTCAAAGGCTCCTGGACTTTACTAGATACCTGCCAGGGCGTAGTCAAAGGCTACTGGACTGCTCTATACCTGCCAGGGCGTAGTCAAAGGCTCCTGGACTTCCTGTCTGAGACTATTGGATCATTCAGTATTTACCCACATCAACAATTCACTATGCAATGCAACATATTCGTGGATACTAATGCACTCACCCTATTGCATAATCATGATGCATGAGATATGCTAAAACATTCCATTGGTCAATTAAAAGAGTTAAGTTTCGTTCCACTCACCTTTGGCTAACTGGACTGACTCTGCAGGTTCTGAAAACTCTGGAGCAGAACTCACTGCTGCTCTCTCTGGTTCCTCTGGTCTGTACCTATACAGATAGACTCACATGATGGACCAAACTAGCTTATGAACAACTCTATTAAACTCCCCAAGAATCCCCTTAAACTCACTCTAACATCCATGCAAAGCATGCAAAGGAAAGCGGGACAGAACACTTTCGGCGGCAGGTTCAGCGGCCGAAAGTCCTCTCCAGAGACGAAACTCAAGCACCTTCGGCGACCGAATCTCTACTTTCGGCAGCCGAACCCTTTCGGGGGCAAGTTTCGGAGGCCAAAAGGCACTCCAGAGACGAAAGTCTCTAACCTTCGGCAGCACCTTCGGCGGCCGAACTTCCCTCCAGAGCCGAAAGTCCAAAAGCTCGGGGGCAAGCTTGGGCAGCCGAAGCCACCCCCTCATGGGTTCGGCGGCCGAATGTCTCTTCGGTGGCCGAACCTGAGTTCATCAGCAGGGCAGAAACTTGCCCTGTCTCTCGCCAAATGCACCAAACTCCTCTCCAGCACTTCCTCAACTTGCATACACTCATGTATATGCTCAAAGGGGTCAAACACTACCTAAAAACCCCAAACACACAACAAAAACAACACAGAAACAAGCTCTATGCACAAGATCAACAAAACCTCACACATAACCCTATTCATGCATCTCTCTCCATAAACCCCATAAAACCTTCAGAAAACATAAAAACAAGCTCAGGATCTTCACTTACCTCTTGAAATCAAGAAGATGAACGATCCTAACGTGGAGTTTTGGAGCAACTTTCCTTCAAACTCTCCAAACTTCACAACTTTGAGTTGATAGCTTAAAACCTTCAAAATACCATAAAAACTAATCAGATTTGTGCATGATTTAATGAAAACATGAAGAAATACTCACAAAGGACAGAGTTTCACCTCAGCAAGTGAAAGAAACGGTGCTCTTACCGCTTCAACCGACTGAGGGCCATTTATAGGTGGCTGGCCAGACCACCTTCGGCGGCCACACGTGAAACCGAAAGCCATGCATGTTCGGCGGCCGAACCTGGCTTTTCTGCCTTGGTTCATTTTACTCAAAAACTCATTTCTTTATGCGTTAAAACTATGAACATACCAAAATATGTTAGAAAAACATCACTCTACCTTCTAGAGACTTCCTACATCTGAAACTCCATCGGAAAGTAGAATTCCGATGCCGGACTCTAGCCGGGTATTACATTCTCCCCCCCTTAAGAACATTCGTCCTCGAATGGTCCTAAAACAAACAATTAACACGTAAAAAGGAAGAAACTAACCTCAAAACAAATATGGATACTGCTGGAGCATCGACTCTCGCGTCTCCCAGGTGCATTCTTCGAGATTATGGTGGTTCCACAGCACTTTCACCATCGGAATTTTCTTGTTCCTTAGCTGTCTGATCTGTGTGTCTAGAATCCGCACTGGCTGCTCTATATAGGTGAGATCTGTAAGAATCTCCACCTCAGGCTCACTCAGAACCTGATTCGGATCTGACACAAACTGCCGTAGCATAGAAACATGAAATACCGGGTGAATTCTCTCCATAGAAGCAGGTAAATCTAGCTTATACGACACATTTCCGATCCTCTGCAAAATCTCAAAGGGTCCAATGTATCGTGGGGCTAACTTACCCTTCTTTCCAAACCGAACCACTCCTTTCATTGGAGACACTTTTAGCAATACCCAATTACCCTCCTGGAACTCTAACTGCTTTCTGCGAACGTCTGCATAACTTTTTTGTCTGCTCTGAGCTGTTCTGATTCTCTCTCTGATCATGGGCACTACTCTACTGGTAATCTCTACTAACTCTGGCCCTGCAAGAGCCTTCTCTCCTATCTTTTCCCAGCAAACAGGGGATCTGCACTTTCTCCCATACAAAGCTTCATAAGGAGCCATCCCTATGCTAGCATGATGGCTGTTATTGTAGGCAAACTCCACCAAAGGTAGATGCTGCCTCCAAGAACCGCCAAAGTCTAACACACACAGTCGAAGCATATCCTCTATGGTCTGGATGGTCCTTTCTGACTGTCCATCAGTCTGTGGGTGGAAAGCAGTGCTAAAATCCAGTCTCGTGCCCATCGCACTCTGCAGACTTCGCCAAAATCTAGAGGTAAACTGAGGTCCTCTGTCTGAAACTATAGACACTGGAACTCCATGTAATCTCACTATTTCATCCAGATATACCTGTGCCAACTTATCCACAGAATAGTTACTCCTTACTGGAAGAAAATGAGCAGATTTCATGAGTCTGTCCACAATCACCCATATAGAGTCTATCCTGTTGGACGTAGCTGGTAAACCCACTATAAAATCCATAGCTATGTTTTCCCATTTCCACTCTGGAATCGGTAATAGGTTAAGCATTCCGGCTGGTTTCTGATGCTCTAGTTTCACCCTCTGGCAAACCTCACAGGCTGTTACAAACTGCGCCACTTCTTTCTTCATGGCTGGCCACCAATAAACCTTTTTCAGATCCTGGTACATCTTGGTGGCTCCTGGGTGAACACTATACCTCGCATTATGAGCTTCCCTCATAATGTCTTCCTTCACACTGCCCCTATCTGGTACACAAAGTCGACTCCCATAGCGGAGGATCCCTTTGCTATCAAATCTGAACTCTGCACTGTTGCCTGACTGAACAGTCCTGGCAATTTTCATCAACTCAGGGTCCTCATGCTATCTCTGAGCGATCTGCTCCAGAAACACAGGTGTCACTCTCATTTGTGCTATCAACGCACCTGTATCAGATAACTCTAACTGTAACCCTTCTTCTAAGAGCTTGTAAAGCTCCATCACAACTGGTCTCCGCTCTGCTGCGATATGGGATAAACTGCCTAGTGACTTCCGGCTTAGGGCTTCTGCCACAACATTCGCCTTACCCGGATGATACTGGATCTTACAATCATAATCACTGAGCAATTCTACCCATCTTCTCTGCCTCAAATTCAGCTCTCTCTGACTCAAGATGTACTGTAAACTCTTGTGATCGGTGAAGATCTCGCATTTAACCCTGTAGAGGTAATGCCGCCACATCTTGAGTGCAAAAATAACTGCTGCCATCTCGAGGTCATGGGTGGGGTAATTCAACTCGTGCTTCTTCAACTGTCTAAAAGCATAAGCTATCACCCTATCACTCTGCATCAAAACACAGCCCAATCCCACTCGAGATGCATCATAGAACACTGTGAAGTCCTCATGACTCACAGGCAGAGCTAACACTGGTGCTGTGGTCAACCTCCTCTTGAGCTCCTCAAAGCTTTCTTCACACTGGTCTGACCAGATAAACTTCTGGTTCTTCTACGTCAGTTTGGTCATAAGAGCCGCTATCTTTGAGAAGTTCTGAACGAACCTCCTGTAGTAACCTGCCAGTCCCAGAAAGCTTTTAATCTCAGTCACTGTAGTGGGTCTGGGCCAGTTAACTATAGCCTCTATCTTCTTGGGATCTACCTCAATACCCTCTGCTGATACCACATGTCCCAAGAAGGAAATGCTCTTCAACCAAAACTCACACTTTGAGAACTTAGCATATAAACCATACTCTCTCAGTGTCTGCAGAACTATCCTCAAATGCTGGGCATGCTCCTCTGCATCTCTGGAGTACACTAAAATATCATCGATGAACACAATGACAAAGTGATCCAGAAACTCACTGAATACCCTGTTCATGAGATCCATGAATGCTGCAGGGGCGTTAGTCAACCCAAACGGCATCACTAAGAACTCATAATGCCCATATCTGGTCCGGAAAGCTGTCTTTGATACATCTGCCTCTCTGACTTTCAACTGATGATATCCGGATCTCAGATCTATTTTAGAGAAACAACCTGCTCCAGCTAGCTGGTCAAATAGATCATCAATCCGAGGTAAAGGATACCTATTCTTGGTAGTGACCTTGTTCAACTGTCGGTAGTCGATACAAAGTCTGAGGGAGCCATCCTTCTTTCTGACAAAAAGCACTGGAGCACCCCAAGGTGAGGTACTAGGGCGGATGAAACCCTTATCTACCAAGTCCTGCAACTGCTCTTTTAACTCTTTTAACTCTGCTGGTGCCATCCTGTAGGGAGGAATAGAGATAGGTCTGGTATCAGGTAGCAATTCTATTTCAAACTCTATCTCCCTACTAGGTGGTAGTCCTGGAAGTTCATCTGGGAAAACATCGAGAAACTCTCGGACTATTGGTACTGTGGCCGGTTCCCTCACCTGACTGTCTAGCTCTCTCACATGAGCTAGAAACCCCTGACAACCCCTCCTAAGCAAACGACGAGCCTGAAGGGCTGAAATCAAACCTCTGGGTGTACCTCTCCTGTCTCCTCTGAAGACACACTCTGACCCATCCTGGTCTCTGAGGCTAACTATCTTCTCTCTACAGTCCAAAGTAGCACTATATGCAGATAGCCAATCCATCCCTAGAATGACATCAAAATCTGTCAAGTCTAGAACCACAAGGTCAGCTGGAAGGCATCTACCCTCTATGAACACTGGACTGAAACGACAGACTGACACTGCCACTGATGGATCACATTTAGGTCCACTGACCCAGAGAGGATACTCTAACTCAGAACTGATCAAACCCAATCTCTCTATGGCTCTCGAAGCAATAAAGGAATGAGAAGCACCGGGGTCCATCAAAGCATACACATATGAACACCCAATGATGAGATTACCTGACACCACTGTGTTCGACGTGTTCGCCTCCTCCTGTGTCACAGTGAAAATCCGTGCTGGGGCTACCGGATTTCCACCTCGGGAACCTGCTGCTGAAGTAGAGGCTGCCCCTCTCCCTCTACCTCTGCCACTACTCTGAGGCATGACTGGAGCTGCTGGCTGTACAACTGGCTGTACCACACTGCCTGAACTCATCTGCTGGGATGGTGCAAAAGTCACCTGAGGACAATCCCGAGCAATATGCCCTTCCTGTCCACATCTAAAACAAGCTGTAGATCCCAACCGATAAACTCCTCCATGTGGTTTTCCGCATCGTCTACATACTGGAGCTGTGCCAGAGCTTGAGCCACTACCTATTCCCAGACTTGACTTAACTTTACTCCAGAACTTACTCTTTGTTCCTTTTGCTCTATCCCATCTCTTGCTGCCTGAAGTGCCGGAACTGGGGGCCTTAGAACCCGAAGCCTGTGCCTTTAACTGTTTCTGAATATTGGCACTAGCTTCCATTTTCCTGGCTGGGTCCACTATCGTGTGGAAACTCTCTTTTTCTGCTGGAAGAATCAAGGAAGAATACCTGGGATGCAGTCTCATAGTATATCTTCTTGCCTTCTTCTGATCAGTATCATAGGCTTGACCCACATACTGAAGCAAATCCAGGAACTTATCTGTGAAGTCATCAACACTCATTTCATCTATCTGTCTCAACTGTTCGAACTCTATTACTTTCATCTCCCTAGAACTGTCAGGAAAAGCCCACCCTGCAAATTCATTGGCGAACTCTCCCCAAGACATACTGTTCATTCTGGGTTCCACATAATTTTTGAACCATTCTCTGGCTTTCTTGCATTTGAGTGTAAACCCTGCCATCTCAATGGCTCTACTATCATCAGCTCCCAATTCACTGGTTATCATCCGAACTGATCTGAGGTATTCAAATGGATCATCTCCTGTGTTGTATTTAGGAGCATCCAATTTCAAATACTCCGTCATTTGTACTTTACCTCCAGATGAGCTCGGTTGATGTCTGTCACCAACAGGGGCTACTGGTTATGGTGGTGGTACTGGGTCATTTGGCTCTGGGTGTGCTGCACTTGGATGGGTAGGGGAAGATGGATACATAGGATATGGGGGGTAATAAGGATAAGGCATATAAGGCATGTAAGGAGGATATGGGACAAAACTCGAGTACTCCGACATACTTCCCATCGGATACTCTGGATCCTGCGGAAAGGCTGGATAACCAAAACCTGAGGCCTGAGCGCCTCCCTGCGACTCTCCCATGCCTTCCTCAAATCTGCCTATACCCATACTAGCATCTCTAGACTGATCAATCTCCATAGCCTCCCTCCTTTCCTCTGATCTTCCTCCCCTAACTGTACCTCTTCTGCTCTCGTCTACAGACCTTCTAGGGTCTATTGATGTACCTTCCCTGCTAGATCTCTGAGACCTTGCTCTTGGCAATGCAGGAGGACGAGCAGCTGGTCTCTCACTTTCTGGTGGGACTCCAGTCAATCCAGCTGATCGACGAGTTCCTCTCATCTTTACTCTATGGAAAACAACACAGCAAATAGCACGTTAGCACATAAACATCACATATCAATAGGGCACATGCATAACTCATGGCATGAACCAGATAGGACTCAACACCCTATCCTAGTGGACATGATTTCCTATTGTGCTTGACCACTTCTAACCTCTATGAGCCCGACACTGTCTCTATAGGTCCGATCCTGTGAACCTAGGGCTCTGATACCAATCTGTAACGACCCCAAAATGGACCGTCACCGGTGCTAGGACTCAGGTCGGCTTAAGGCCGCCAGAACCCGTAGCAAGCCTGCTATACTCTCTGTGTACCTGTAAAACTCATACATGATCATACATTTTCTGTGAAAATAAAAACTCTTTTCTGAACCAAGGCTTAACCTATGCATGCACTATCTCTGTACGCTGTACTCTGTACTCTGTACCCCTGACTAGAGCTTGCTCTAGATGGGTTAACTCATACCTGTTAAGCCTGGTTTTTTCACATATTTTGTAAAACATATACATATACAGATCATGTACATAACAACAGATTTACAACACAAACTACTAAGTCAAGCACATCTGTAACTAAAAACACAACTAGTACATCTCTTTAATATTACATATCCACTCTACACTATTACAATTCTCTTTTCTCTTTCTGCACTTTGCTGAACCTTTCCTGTACACTGTACACTAAACCTGCAAGACTGGGGTTAAGGGAGTGGGATGAGCTCTATAGCCCAGTGAGTAGAACAGTAAAACAATTCATTAAAATATGATCTGATGGAATGCGTCATAACACAGACAAACCACATTAAGAGTAAACCTGTCACCACATAGTCCCAGTAACTCTGTGCCAGGGCGTAGAATCGAGCACCTGGTCTTCCTGTCATATATGTATATGTGTATATAACACCTCTGTACTTACCATTGCCAGGGCGTAGTCAAAGGCTCCTGGACTTTACTAGATACCTGTCAGGGCGTAGTCAAAGGCTACTGGACTACTCTATACCTGCCAGGGCGTAGTCAAAGGCTCCTGGATTTCCTGTCTGAGACTATTGGATCATTCAGCATTTACCCACATCAACAATTCACTATGCAATGCAACATATTCGTGGATACTAATGCACTCACCCTATTGCATAATCATGATGCATGAGATATGCTAAAACATTCCATTGGTCAATTAAAAGAGTTAAGTTTCGTTCCACTCACCTTTGGCTAACTGGACTGACTCTGCAGGTTCTGAAAACTCTGGAGCAGAACTCACTGCTGCTCTCTCTGGTTCCTCTGGTCTGTACCTATACAGATAGACTCACATGAGGGACCAAACTAGCTTATGAACAACTCTATTAAACTCCCCAAGAATCCCCTTAAACTCACTCTAACATCCATGCAAAGCATGCAAAGGAAAGCGGGAAAGAACACTTTTGGCGGCAGGTTCAGCGGCCGAAAGTCCTCTCCAGAGACGAAACTCAAGCACCTTCGGCGGCCGAATCTCTATTTTCGGCAGCCGAACCCTTTCGGGGGCAAGTTTCGGAGGCCAAAAGGCACTCCAGAGACGAAAGTCTCTAACCTTCGGCAGCACCTTCGGCGGCCGAACTTCCCTCCAGAGCTGAAAGTCCAAAAGCTCGGGGGCAAGCTTGGGCAGCCGAAGCCACCTCCTCATGGGTTCGGCTGCCGAATGTCTCTTCGGCGGCCAAACCTGAGTTCATCAGCAGGGCAGAAACTTGCCCTGCCTCTCGCCAAATGCACCAAACTCCTCTCCAGCACTTCCTCAACTTGCATACACTCATGTATATGCTCAAAGGGGTCAAACACTACCTAAAAACCCCAAACACACAACAAAAACAACACAGAAACAAGCTCTATGCACAAAATCAACAAAACCTCACACATAACCCTATTCATGCATCTCTCTCCATAAACCCCATAAAACCTTCAGAAAACATAAAAACAAGCTCAGGATCTTCACTTACCTCTTGAAATCAAGAAGATGAACGATCCTAACGTGGAGTTTTGGAGCAACTTTTCTTCAAACTCTCCAAACTTCACAACTTTGAGTTGATAGCTTAAAACCTTCAAAATACCATAAAAACTAATCAAATATGTGCATGATTTAATGAAAACATGAAGAAATACTCACAAAGGACAGAGTTTCACCTCAGCAAGTGAAAGAAACGGTGCTCTTACCGCTTCAACCGACTGAGGGCCATTTATAGGTGGCTGGCCAGACCACCTTCGGCGGCCACATGTGAAACCGAAAGCCATGCATGTTCGGCGGCCGAACCTCAACTTCGGCGGCCGAACCTGGCTTTTCTGCCTTGGTTCATTTTACTCAAAAACTCATTTCCTTATGCGTTAAAACTATGAACATACCAAAATATGTTAGAAAAACATCACTTTAACCCTTCTAGAGACTTCCGACATCTGAAACTCCATCGGAAAGTAGAATTCCGATGCCGGACTCTAGCCGGGTATTACAATTGGAATGAGTTGGTGAAGAGGTTCATTTAACAGTACTCCTACACCACTACTCTTACTATCATTTTAAGGAATTTAGAGACTACAAGGCAAAATTCTGTTGAGACTTTTTTTTTTAGTTCCACTTGAGGCGGAGGAAGGAAGCTATGATGATGATCAATCATAAGTTCATCCTTTATTTCACTATCACTAATCTACCAGACAAAAACAGATAACTGCTTTCAACTATGGCATAAGGTTCAAGACCTGATTGATGAGAATAAGATAGCTGACCAAAACAACAAAGACTTTAAGGCCTAAGGAGATAAAGATAGGATTGCGCAATAGATTAGGGCCATGCCTCTAAATATGTTTGATATATTTGGTGCGAACATTAATGAAAGATTTCAATTTTACTTGCCTGTTTGATTTTTGTTTTAAAGGTCAAAAGCATGTCATTCATAATCATTTAGATTAACTTTTATCAATACATTGAACTTCATCTTTATTAACTTTGGTACACTAGAAAATATTATAAGACATTTAAAGCATTCTCATTGTTCCAACAAGACATGTCTAAGATGGATGGAGTCATTCTTCCTTAATAAAAAGTCATAGAATGATCAATGAAGCCTATCAAGCAAAAGGAGTAAAGCCCGATTAGAAAGAGATATAGAAGCCCAAAACATCAAGTGTTATAAAAAAGAAATAAAAAAGAAAGAGAGAAATAAGAAAGAAAATAAAGAAAAAAAAATCCAAATCATCTCTCATAATGTTTCCTGTCAACCTAATGTCATCTAGTACATGCAATTTGTTACCATAATAGAAGATCCCTTTATTGTCAAACCTGAACTCACAATTCTTTAATTATTGAAATACTATTGCTATTTTCACCAACTCTGGTCCTCATGCTATTTTTGTGCCACTTATTACAAAAAAAACAAATGTCATATTCATTTATGCCATCATTGCACATGTACCAGACAACTGTAATTGTAAACCTTCATTGGTTAACTTGTAAAACTCTTTCCCTACTGGTCTCTTTTCCACTATAATGTGGCATAAACTGCCAAGCGACTTCCAATTAAAAGCATCTGCTACTACATTCGTCTTACCTGGATGGTATTGAATATTACAGCCATAATCATTATGCAGTTCTAACCATCTCCTCTATGTTAAGTTTAGGTCCATTAACTTAAGATGTACTGCCAGCTTTTATGATCTATGGAGATTTCACATTTTACCCCATAAAGATAATGACATCATGAGTGCAAAAATCATAGTTGCCACTTCTAAATTGTGTATAAGGTACTTCAGCTCATTCAACTATCTAGAAGCATAGGCTATCACCCTATCATTTTACATCAACACACAATGTAATCCCCACTTGAGATGCATCGCAAAATACTTTAAAATTCTCACTAGTTAAAAGTAGAGCTTGTTAGTGTATTTGGTCTAGGCCATTATCTTGGACCTTTTTGTATGTCATTTTGTTTATTAATAAAAGAGGTTATATTATTATTATTATTTATTTGCATATTATATAATAATGATTAACATCCCTAGTTACTTATTATTATGATGATAATAATAAAATATGACTAGTATGATTATTGATTGATAATCATGAGATGATTATATGTATGTTGATATAAATAAGTAATTATAGATACTTGTTAGAGAATAAAGTATTGGATGGACCCACATTGAGATCACTACATTGGTTATTTTCATAAGTGAATCTCAAGATAGTTATGTTTTAATCATTTGACTTGAGATTGTCATAGTTTCCAACATAAGGACTGTTATATTTTGACATAACCAAACATTGTTTTTAATCGGATAATCATAAAGGTTATGATTGAGCATAATAGAAATTATATAAAGGATATTGAATAATCAATATAGAATTTGCCCTTCTCTTTGAGAGAGATATCTTCTGGGCCCCTCGATAAGTGAGACTGAGAAATGCATGACCGTACTTAAATAAATTGATAATGTGATCAATATCATTTAGTTTTATCAGTCTACTTAGAGATCGAGAAATCATAAGTTTGAACATTATAAGTTTGACATTGACCATGACTTATATTCAAACTAGATATCCTGTGACAAAGGGATTAATACATGTTCTGTTTATTAGACTTTATCGGATTATCGATCCTCATATTAATTGGGTAGTCATAATGTCTTGTTAGAGGCCACTTATGATTTATGAACTTTGTAAGACTGGGCCTATTGCCAATTAATGTGAGTCTATTGGGTCACACAAAAAAAAAATCGTTGATGTGCTATGCCATATTAATAGGCTGAAAGCCCGTTAATATAATTAATAATAATAAAGATATTATTATTATTAATATTAATTATTTATTATTATAAGATAATAATATTCAAAAGATCTACAGTCTATTTGTAATTGTTACGGATAAAGGATTTTCATTTTCCTTTTGAAAAAGGACTTATCACATAGATATTTGAGTATCTGTGAGATTATAATAGTTGTTTATGAACACAACTCTTTTACTAAAAGAAGTGTGGAAAAACGAAAAGACTGAAAAATAAATAAAAGACCTTCTTTGAATTGCGGTAAAAAAGGTTTTTTTGAGTGATCATTTTTCTAGATTGCAGATTGGGGAGCACATAGCTTATCCATCTGTTAAGAGAGCTAGCGCTTCAGACGGAAATGTTCGTGTTTTACCATTGAGAGTGTTCATTTCAGAAGCAGCACCATCAGTCTAGAACTTCTCTTTTCATCAAGTATAAAAGGTTAGTCTCTTATCCTTCCTTTTGAAATAAGCAAAGTATTCTGATCCTGAAAGCAAAATAGAGATTTTTATTTTCCGCTGCATTTTTGGATTGCAGTAATCTCTGCGTTTTCTTACAGAGCTAACACTAGTGCAAAAGTCAACCTCTTTTTCAACTCATGAAAACTCTTCTCACATTGATCTATTTCATATAAACTTATGGTTCTCCAGAGTTAACCTGATCATAGGAGTAACTATTTTAGAGAAATCCTAAATAAATCTCCTTTAGTAACCTGCTAAGTTTAAAAAGCTTTTTATTTTCATCACTATAGTGGGCCTACGCCAATTTACTACTGCTTCTACTTTCTTAGTGTCCACTTATATACAATTCTCTAACACTACAGACATTAAAAAAGAAATGTTCCTTAGCCAAAACTCACATTTGAAAAACTTCGCGTACAATCTATGCTCCTTGGTCTATAATACTCTCTTTAGATGATGGGCATGCTCTTCTATAATTTTGAATACACTAAGAAATCATTGATAAAGACAATAACAAAATGATCTAAAAATGGCATAATACTCTGTTCATGAGGTACATGAATGTTGCTGGGGCATTTATCAGCCCAAAGGCATTACTAAAAATACATAATGCCTATATCTAGTTTTGAAAGCTATCTTAGGTGCATCCTCTTCTTTGATTCTCAACTAATGATACCTGTATTTCATATCTATATTGGAGAACCAATTGGCTCCTACTAGTTACTCAAATAGATTATCAATCCTAGGTAAGGGATGCTTGTTCTTTGTAGTAACTTTGTTTAACTGTCTGTAATTGATACAGACTCTCAAGAATCCGTCTCTTTTTTTATGAACAACACTAGAGCACTCCTAAGTTAAGGTACTGGATCAGATGAAACCCTTATCTACAAACTCTTGTAATTGCTCCTTCAACTCTTTTAATTATGTAGGTTCCATCCTATAGGGAGGAATAAAGATGGGTCTGGTACTTGATAATACTTTAATTTCAGACTTTATTTCTTTATCGAGTGATAATCCTAGTAGATCATCTAGGAGAACACATTGGAAATATCTAAAAAAGTCACTAAAGTGAGTTCCTTGACCTAACTCTCAAGCTCTCTAACAAAAGAAAGTAACTCCTGACAACCCCTCCTAAGCAATCTATGAGCTATAAAGCAGATATCAACCCCCAGACATCCTTGACTTGTCCCCTCAAAAGACAACCTCTAATCCATCATATCTTCTAAATCTAACTATCTTGTCTCTACAGTCCAAAGTAGCACCATGAGGGGAGAGCCAATCCATTCCAAGAATAAAGTCAAAATCAGTCAACTTTAGAATCCTAATGTCGATTGGAAGGCTCCTGTCCTTAATTATGGCTATAAAAAATCGACAGGCTGTCTCTATCAATGTCAAAGCACACCTAGGCCTACTAAGCCAAAAAGGACCTTAAAATCTAGAAGTTACCAAACCCAATCTATTTACAATCCCAATCTGTTTACAATCTTTTGAGAAATAAAAGAATGAGAGACTCACCCAATAATGAGTTTACATAACACTATTTTGTTTCATGTGTTAGCCTCCTATTATATCATAGTGAAGATCCATATTGATGTTAAAGGACCTTTCCCTTAGGAACTTACTGAAGAAGAGATTGTCCCTCTTGCTTTACCTTGCCCTCTATCCTGAGATGTAGCTAAGGCTGCTGGTTGGGCTACACTATCGGAAGCTGTCTGCTGAGACTGTGCCATATTGGCTGCATTTGGACACTCATGTGCCATGTATCCCACTTATCCATATTTGTAACATGATGTAGTCCTAAATCTATACGACCACTTGTGTGGCTTTCCATACCTAATACATCCAGAGTTATTTGAACCAAAGCTTGAACCACTACCCATACTTAGACTTTTCTTCAACCTACTCCAAAACTTATCCTTCTTGGTCTTTTTCATTGATTTTTCCCATTTCTGACTTCGTATGATGATTTCATTAATAGAAGAGAGATCAAATTTTCCTATACCCAAGGCCTTAGAAATTGATTGTGCTATATGTTGCTTAACTGTCCCCTATATGATAGCTCTAGCCTTCATCTTTTTTTGTTACATCTATAATAACATGGAAGTTCTCTCTTTACATCTAAGATAAGGGAGGAATACCTAAAGTAGATTCATGGAATACCTTTCAGCTCTATATCATAAGCCTATCCCATATACTACAATAAATCCAAAAACTTTTTTATATACTCAACCACACTCATCTCTTCAGTCTTCCTTAACTGCTCAAATTTTATCACCTTCAGTCTTATGGAGCTACATGGAAAAGTCTATCCAGCAAAATCATTTACAAGTTGCTCTCAGGATAAGCTTTCTAGTTTCAGCTCTATGTAGTTCTTGAATCACCCCTTTGCCTTCTTACACTTTAGAGTGAACTGTGCCAATGGCTCTATTGTCACTAGCTCCTAACTTATCATCAATCATCTTCATTGGCTTTATATACTCAAATAGGTCATCTTCCTAATACTTAGGAGCATCTAACTTCAGGTAATCTAACATCTTGACCTTGCTTCCTACTGTCGGGTTAGTTTTAGGTGGCTAGATTTCAAGAAGTACTACTTTTAAAAAGGGAGGTGGTGGTGGTGGTGGTGGAACTACACCTAGGTTAGGGTTCACTAGTTCTAGTAATATGATAGAGTTGAGTAAATAAGGTAGGGTGGATAAATTGGGTACTATACTGGGTAGGGCATATATAAGGACTAAGAGTGAAAGCTAGAGTAATCCAATAAATCATCTATCGAATACTTGTGCCCTTATAGGTAGTATTGATGCTGAGGTAAAAAAGCTAATGACTTCCTCCTTTTGACTCACCACGCCCTTTCTTCCTACTCCTACACCTAGACCTCCATCCCTCCTCTCTCCATCTTCTACTGACTCCCTATCATCTACTAACATTCTACCCGGATCTGTTCTTCTCCTATTCACTATAAAAGGCCTTATAGGGTCCTTTGATGTTTCTCCCCTAATACTTTTTGACTTGCGGTTGTCGAAGCCGGTAAAAAATAACCTTTCTGATTATCAACAATTTACAACTGCAGATAGTGGTGAAGGATCAAATCCACAGAGAATTGAATACTTATCTATTTTTCCCAAACAAGATCAAGAGAATCAACTGAAAGCACAATTGAAAGCAAGCAGATCAAGAGTAAAGTGCAATAAAGTAAAAAGGGGGTTTTGAGATTGATTTGACTAACAACTATTGAAAGCAATTAAAACAGCAAGTAATCAAAATAAAAGAGAAATCAATATGAGAAAGGTCTAGTTGAAGATATGGATCCACTTTGGTTGTTTGGGTTGATCATTGAAACTTATGTTCTCTTGATTAGTTCAATAGATTAGTTATGGAGGTGGAAAACGCTTCTCACAACCATATCTCTCCTTATGATTAAATTAATTAGGGAACGTCCTCTAATCAATTACTAATTAACAAATTGCCAAGGAACGTCCTTGGGCCTTAGGCATCAAAACAATTGTCAATTGCATAAAGAATTAGAGAGATCCAATCCTAACTACTCCAAACGCATGAAGATGATGCTAGATCATACAATTCCTTAGTTTTTACACCAAGTGTTCTTAGGTCAGAATATTTCCAGCAATTACGGACTAATAAATATCCCAACTAACAATCAATTAACTTTGCAATCAAGAATCAAGTGGCCAATTTGATCAAAACAACAAAGCAATCTTAGATTTAAGCACACAATTGCACGAATATTGAACAAACCAAAAGCAAACACTTTATGTTCAGATCTCACAACCCTTTAAACAACCTTAGTTTCAACCAATCCTCAACTAGAATTAAGGGTTTCAGCCACTCATGGCTGAATCAAAACAGAAAATAGAAGAGAAAAAGATGGAAGAGGAAGAGCCGGCGGTGGCAAACCCTTGTGGAGATCGGCGGCCAAACCTTGGAGAGGTGGGGATGATGAATTCTTCCAATCTGCCACTTCTTGTCTTCATAAGGCCTTTAAATATGTCTTGGGAGGTTGCCTAGGGTTTCTTGGGTGTCCATGCATCTTTTGGAGGTTGCCCAAAGTGCCCTTAGTCTTATATGTGCCTTCTAGGTGCTTGTGTGAAGTTGCAATGACTTTGTTGTCCCTTGAAGCAACCCAAGAGGGGGGGGGTGAATTGGGTTTATAAAAAATTTAAAGGAAAAAGCACAAATTAGAAGGCAATAAGGAAGAGGATAATCAACACAAGGATTTATAGAGGTTCAGCTATCCCAAGCCTACGTCCTCTCCTCAAGGTCCACCTTGAGAGTTCAACTCCACTATCAAATCTTCTTTGGGTGAAGATTAAAACCCTTACAATCTTAGAGCAAGCCTTTGCTCTTTACAAATCTCTTTTTCACTCAAGAGCAATTCTTTGCTCAATGCCACACTCACAACAACAAAATCTCTCAACAACCTTTACTCACTCTAAAAAGCCAACCAATTACAACTCAAAAACAAGCTTTCAAGAAATTAATGCTTTGGCTCAATGGTTTAGAGAGAGAGAGAATGAAAAATGCTGTAATCTCAATAAATGTTTGCTTAGATGGTTGTTGTAACCCCTTAACATCAAAAGCAAGTTGTATTTATAGTTCTATCATAAATATGGCCGTTGGGGATGCATTAAATGTAAATAGAGCCGTTTATGTTCAGAAATAACCGCTATACCGTGCCCAGAAAAACTCAGGTTCGGCGGCCTAAGCTTAGAGTTCGGCGGCCGAACCATTTGAGGTGAAGAAACTATTCCTTTAAAAAAGAACTTTCGGCGGCCTAAAGTCAGAGTTCGGCGGCCGAACTTGGGTGACTTTCGTCTCTGTTCCTCTCTTTCGGAAGCCGAACTTTTGGCTTCGGAGGCAGACTTAAAACATACTTTCGGCGGCCGAAGGTTAAAAGTTCGGCGGCCGAAAGTGCGGGACTTTCGTCTCTGTCCCTCACTTTCGGAAGCCGAAGGTTGCACTTTAGGGGGCTGGTTGAAAAACCACTTTCGGCGGCCGAAAGTCAATGTTCGACGGCCGAACATATGGGACTTTCGTTTTTGTCCCTGACTTTCGGAAGCCGAAGGTTGTGTTTAGGGGGCACAAAAATCCTTCTTTAAATCTTTGAAAAATCATAACTTAGGCTATAAAATTCCTTTTTTCAATCCGTTTGAATTTTTGTAACGTATATTTTTAGATCTTTCATTTTGATAAAGAATAATTTCAAAATCACTTCTTTTGGAAAATTTCATTTTAGTCCCTAAAAGTCAAGTACTTTAAAAAAATGGCCATATCTAAAAAACTTTTAGAAAAGAAGGAAACCTTGAGCCATCACACTTAATTACTTGAAATTCATAATAAATAAATTGACACCGTATAATAAGAAAGAAAATACTTTATAATCCCTTTCTTGTAGTATGCTTCCATAATTAGCACTTTTCACTTTTGCGACTGAAGCAATTCCATTTATTTTAATAAGGGACCTGCAAGCTCATTACAAAACACCTTTGAAGATAATTAGTAGCACACCAATTATTTATTAATCATCAAAACAAGGATTAGGACATTTAGGTCTAACAGACTTTTTGGTCTTTTAATTGCTGCCCAAGTGTGTCCAAGAAGTTTCCTTCACATTATTCTTGCCACCAAACACTCCAATCCTCACACCCAATTCCTAAAAAAACTTCATACTCACTTAGCATGCATAAGGGACATAAAAACTAGCCTAATCCCCAACAAACAACAACAAAAAACAACACAAGAGCAAACATTCATTAACAACCTAACTCAAATTCTAAAACTTTAGATCTAACTATTTCATGCATAAAAACCCTTTAACCCTTCTTAAAACTTATTTAAAACATAGGAAAAGCAAAGATCTAGACTTACCTCTTAGAGATCTAAAGGTGACAGCAACCCCAACTTGGAGATGAGGTAAAACGGTCTCTGGAGATCTCCAAGGTTTAAAAACTTGGATTCAAGATCAAATCTTCAAAAACAAAAGGAAAATCATGAATTTCCTAAGAGATTTGAAGGAAAAACAATAAAATCATAAAAGGGAGGGCAATGACTCACCTCTACCTGAAAATGGAGAGAAAGCTCTCTTATTTTCGGGCTGAAGGCCTCTTATAGGTGACTGGATAAACCACCTTCAGGGGCCGAAAGGGAAGGTCCCGAGGCGGCACCACCTTCAGTGGCCGAACCTGGGGTGTGCTCGAAAAAATTTTCCTTTAAAACTATTTTCTTTCTTTTAATACAAAAACCAAAAAATCATTTTAAGAAAACTTTGTTTTACCCTTCTAGAGAGATTCCAACTTTGAGATTCCAGTTTCCAACGGAGATTCCGTCGGAAGATTGGAATTCCGACGCCGGAGTCTAGCCGGGTATTAATACTCCGGTGACCATAAGATCTCTTTCATTCCCACAGATGGCGCCAACTGATGTTTGAGATCCAAGAATAGTTTAGGCTCAGAGTATATTTTGGTAAGAATGATTTTTATTTCCCTTACGTATCCTTTTATTTCCCTTCTCTCTTGTTAGTGACGTATAACTACCGTCCTGTGCTAGTACTTTCCTATCATATTTATTCTGGTAGTACATACGGAGATACTACATCTTTTTGTTTTTGTTAGACGGCTATTTAATTTCATTTGGCGCCACTTGAACACAATCTCTGGCATTGTGGGGTTTGTTGTTCCATGTAGGCTAACGGATATTTGGCGCTAGGGCCCTCACAAATGGATTTTCGCCCAGTCCAGCTTATCTTGACAGAGTCTGACCTTTTATAAGGCATAGAGCTACGTCTTGGGTTCTAGTAAGGGTTTCACCAAGACCCGAACTTCTGGAGCCTGGCTGTCATCGCTATAGTTGTAATTTATTTATTTAGTTAGTTAAATAAATATTATTATACTAAAATTCTAGAGTTGTAATATAAAAGGGTCTCTTATGAGAGGCAATAGTGACAGACTTTTAGAGAGTCTCTAGAATTTGTGGAAAAAAATAGAGAATTAGTACTCAAAACTTTTTTTCCTTCTCAACCTTCAGAATTATTCTAAGGTTTTTTAATTGCTATTATGTGTGAATATCGTTAGAGATCATATATTTGGACGATTTGTAATTTACAACAATCTAACCGAGATGAATTATTTCAGTTTTACTGCAAAGAAAATAAAAAGTATTTATTTTTTTCATTTTTATTACTTTATTCATTTAAACGTGATTCATATTAATAGAAAAAAATTTTATTATTTTTATTTTTTCTGCTGCGTTTAATTCAATTGAAACCCAACAATTTTAATTCTAATAAGAAATTATAATTATAGACAAATTCTTACACGACTTTATTATAAACTCTAATGTTGCCTTCTAATTATTTATAATTTTGAGCTGTTCTTTCTTTAAAAAATAAAGAAAAGGAAAAAAAAAGGAAGTGCTACATGTGATGCTTTACATAGTCATAGAGCATTGTTGTATAAAGAAATTTCTTCTTCAAGTCGTACAGAATCGTTGTGCTTGCTTTTCATGCTAATATTGTTGATTGTGACCTCTAAGTGCAGGAGAAATTTCTCGTGTAGCACGTGGGCAGATATAGATTAAACACAAAAGTATTTCTAACAAGGAACTTTATCTAAAAATAGGAATACATCACATTCCACTTCAATGAAGTATCTCCATCCACAATCTCTAAAGCTTACTCATAAAATGGTCCCTGGGACCCTATCGGGATAAGGCATAAACCCACTACCAACTATGAAATGGAACGACGGAAAAAAAATAATTAATTAATTAATTAATTTCAAAATGCATTTTAATTCTCATTTGGTGTTGAGTTGTAATTCTTATCCCAAAGTGTGGGGTTTATCGGGTTCTGTATAAAGAAAATGACATTTTCTTGCCAGCTAACTTGGTAGGCAAAGCCAAACAAATGATTGCAATATATTTATATATAGGTTAAATTTTTTTGTAATTTATAAATTTATTTTAATGATAGGTGCATCTGAATAAATTTGAGAAATTTTAAATTCTACTTTTCTATTTCCAATAAATATATTTCACAATAAATATATTTTTTAAATTTGAATTTGGTTAAGGCCATCTAAAAACTAATTATCCCATTATCACCCCAAGTTGAACTCAATGTTTTTTTTTTAAAAAAAATAACCAATTAAATCTAAATTCCTGACACCCAAACTCAGCCCAATTCATATGTTTGCTTTTAATTGATTAGCAATGAAAAATGGCGTGACATGCATACAGGATTTATTGTTAAACATAAAGTTAGGTAAAAATTTCACCGGATTATATAGCAACTGAAACAGATTCATAATATTTTCCAAGCACCTATTAACATATGAGAGTATACATTTATGATGAAATAATTTTATAAATTGATTTTATTATCGGCTTATAAATTACTAATTAATTTCTTTTAATTTGGAAACATTCATATGCAAACTAATAATTTACAAATGGAAGTGTTTAAATTAATAATACAAATAGACTTTTACAAAACTATAAAAATATGTTGATAATGTAATAAAAACCCGTTGGTAATTCATTTATTAACGGATTACGATCTGTTGTTAAAAAGGTTGTCGGTAAATTCTTATTAATGACTTTTAAATCTATTAGCAATACTAACATATTTATTAGTAGAGTTTCTATTATTATTGCTAACGAATTTTAAATTTATTAATAAACTGAGATAAATAATGTATTAATATATGTGAAATCTGTTGACAAATCCGTTAGTAAATTATTAATAAATTGCATTAGTAAATTTATTAGAAATTTAAATAATTAAAAAATAATTATTATTTTAATTAAATAATAAATTTTATTATTAATATTATTTTTTATTAATTCATTAAAATTTAAAATTATATTATTATTATTAAATTTTTAAATTATATCCAATATTTATTAGAAATATATAGAAAGTGAAAATAAAGAGAAAAACAAATGATATAAAATGAGAGAAAATGATAAAAAAAAAAGAAAAAAAGAGAAAAGAAAGAAAATGATAGAAAAATAAAAATTATGAAAAAGAAGGAAGATTGAAAGTAGAGTAAAAAAGATGATTGGAGAAATGAGAAAAAAATGGAACAAATAATTATATAAGAAAATAAATGAAGAGAGAATAATTAAAAAATATAAATAGAAAAAAATGATAGAAGAACATAATATGAGAGATTAAATATGAATGAATTATAGAGAAATGAAGAAAATGACAGGAAAGTGAAAAAACTAATGAAAAAGAAAATGGAGAAAGTGAAACGAAAATTAAGAAGAAAAAATAAAGAAAATAATTGAAGAGTGAAGATAATGAAAGAAAAAAAATATATAAGAGGTGAAAGGAAAATGATAGAAAAAAATAAGTGGAAAAAATTATGAAATAAGAAAGCAAAATGAGAAAAAGCAATAGAAAAAAAAAAAGAAAATTCAGAGAAAGTAAAAGAAAATGAAAGAAATGAAAATGATACAATGAACTAATGCTAAAAGGAAATAAAGTGATATTATATTTATAAACGTAAATTACTAATGAATTCAGTAATGGATTCACAATCCGTTATCAAATTTTGAAAAAAAAAAAGAGCTTTTTTCCCTTAAAAAATTATTAATAGATGTGAAATCTATTAGTAAATTTATTGATTGTCAAAAAACATGGATTTTTTGACAATCAATAAATTTTTTTTAAATGCGAGAATTTTACACGAAATTTCATTTTAAATTTACCAATTGATTTATTAATGGATGAAATTTGTTGGTGAATTCAACATTTATTTTTTCACTTAATAATAAAAATTTAGTAATGGATTTTCAAATTTATTAGTAATTTTTTGAACACATTACTAACGAATTTAGAGTTCGTTAGTAATTTAAAAAATTTTTAAAATTTAAAAATAAATTGAAATCCGTTAGTAAATTACCAATGGATTTACTAACAGATTTTAAATCCGCTAATAAATTTCAACACCAATTATTTTATATTTTTATAAATTGCCAACGAATTTTGAAATCTATTAGTAATACCAATAGATTATCAACGGATTTCAAATCTATAGGTAAAATTTTATATAAAATTTTTTATATTAAAAATTACCAACGGATTTTCAAATCCATTAATAAATCTATTAAGATTACTAACGGATTAAAATCTGTTGTTAAAATTCGTTGGTAATATGGGGATTTCTTGTAGTCCAATTTATGAATTTTAAGTTTCTCACCATTTTCCCAACCAAATTCGCTTCTTTCATTTTCTTTGTGGTCACTCTCTTTGCTTTCTTCTTAAGGTGTTCAATGATTGACTCGAACAAAATTTAGATCTAACTGAACCTCACATATCATGAAACTAGTTATTTATGTTTGCAACCATAAATCAATCAAATCAAATATATCTTATTCATTAGTTAATCATTGTTTATAATTGATGTAGATCAATATAAAATATATTAAATCTAAGCCTCAATAATCCAAATCACGTTAATTATTTAAATACCCTATAAACTCTTAATAAAGTGATACAATTCTAATCAAAATAGAATATTATCCACATCAGAATATTATCCTTATTCGATAGGATTTCTTATTCGATAGGATTTCATATTCTATCTTATCTAGAATTCTTTATCTTATCTTATTTAGAATTCCTGATCATATCTTATATAAGATTCTATATCCTACGCCCATAGATATGGTTCTATCATCTTACACACTCCTAAGAATATTCAAACTCTATCTAATATACTATATAAGGAGTTCACAAACTCTATAATTAGATGTGCTATTCTTTTAATAGTTAATTTATTTGGTACCCATACTAACTTAACCATCGGAGAGGTGGCCAAATCAACCCACTCAGTATTTTTTCTTATTTTACAGATCCATATCCGAAGAAATATGATATGAATATTATCATTGGCGTCGTCTATGGGAATTGACACAAAATTATCTCCCTCACACCGTTTTTATTATTTAAAGAAAATTGTGATCAAACAAGAAGAGTTTTGTTCTATCGCAAAATGTTGAGCAACAAATTTGCGATGTATTTAATCCCATATTTGACACCCTGTTGCAAAATATTTGCGGCCAAAATTTGCACCTCTAAATCAAATTAACGGGCATTATGACAATAAATATTGGTCGCTAAATCAATGAGGGAATTTTTCTATTGCTAAATTAGTAACAAAAATGACATGCATAAATATTTTAACATAATGTGTCGACAACCAGCAGTAAGTAATAATTATTTTTCACTGTTGTATTTATTTCTACCTCTACTTAGACTTTGCATTAATTTTAGGACCACGTTTCATTATGAGTCGTCTCATGCAAGTTCAATTTTTGTAATTTAATATCATAATTCCTAATAAGTACCAAGAAATTTCAAAAAAAATATTTTGTATAAGAATTAATTTTGGAGATGAGTTTCAAAAGGTTATATCACTTATAAAAGAGGGACAACTTCAAAATGATAGTACATTCCATAAATCAAAAGTCTTCTGCTCACTTTAAGTGGCTATTCGCCCATTCCAGTGGGTTTCAACATCAAGAAAAACCATTGCCAAAATTCACAAGACAATAAGTTTGTCAAGGAAAAAATAATCCCACAAGGCAAATTATTGCCAAAATCCCACAATACAACAGGTTCATCAAAGGAAAATTCAACTCATTGCCATAATCCTATGAGGCGGGTTCATCCAGGGAAAAAGAATCCCATAAGACAACTCATTGCCAGAATTCCACAGAACAACTCATTGCCAGAATCCCATAAGGCGACTAGTTCGTCAATAGAAAAATCAAGGTAACTGTAATACCCGGCTAGATTTCGGCATCGGAATCCCTACCTTCCTGTGGAATCTCCGTTGGAATCTGGAATTCTGAAGATGCCAGAGTCTTCTATAAGGGTAAAATGTGTTTCTAAAATGTTTTCACATGATTTTATGGTTTTTAAATGGAAAAGAAATGAGTTTTGAAAGGAATAGGCCAAGGAGGAAGGACCCAGGTTCGGCCGCCGAAAACAGGGCTGTTTCGGGAGTGCTTTAGGCCTCCGAAGGCTTTGAGGGAAGAAACCAGGTTTGGCCGCCGAACATGGGATAGTTTAGGGGGCACGTTAGGCTGCCGAAGGTGGTGAAGTTGTGGAAGCAGCTTAGGCCGCTGAAGGTGGGTGACCGGCCACCTATAAAAAGACCCTCAGATAAAAAATGGGCGAGTTTTCTCCCCATTCTCGAGCTAAGGTGAGTTCATGTCCTCCTTTGATCGTTTTCATGCTTTTTCCTCAAGTCCTTCAAGTTTTCATGAGCTTTATCCTTGTTTTGAAGAGTTTTGAGTTTAAGATCAAGTTTTGGAGCTTGGAGACCCAAGGAGCTAGATTTCTCCCATCTCCAAGTTAGGGATCGCACCAACCCTCAATCTTCAAGAGGTAAGTGTAGATCCTTGCTTTCCTTTATGTTTAATAAAGTTTTAAGTAAGTTTAAGGAAGTTTTAATGCTTGAGTATGGGCAGATATGCATGTTAGGGTTTATGTGGGTTTTATGCCCAATGTATGTTTATGTGATGTTTGTGTTGGGGTTCAGGTTAGTTTGAGACCTCTATAAGCTTATGTATGTGTGTATGCATGTTTTGGAAATGTTGGATTTGAGTTGAAAGGTTTGGGAGGCAAATGTGCATAGGGTGGCTGAGTTCTGCCACTTTGGAAGAACTCAGGTTCGGCAGCCGAAGGGACTTTCGGCCGCCGAACCTGCCTGTGGAGGCAAACTTTTGGCTGCCAAACCCTACCCTCGAAAGTGGACTTTCGGCTCTGGAAAGGAGTTTCGGCCGCCGAAGGTGCCGCCGAACATGCATGAGTTTCGGATCTGGAAGGAACCTTCGGCCGCCGAAAGTGCCGCCGAAGGTGCATGACTTTCGGCTCTGGAGGAACTTTCGACCACCGAACCTGCCGCCGAAAGTGCCCTGTTCAGCCTTCCTTTGCATGATTTTCTATGCATGTTTGTGATGTTTTATGGGGTTTTTGGGGAGTAGTTTAGAGTCGTGTTAGTATATGTTTGGTCCCTCATTTGAGTCCACCTGTGTAGGTTCGGACCCGAGGAACCGAGGACCCCAGCAGTGAGATAGCTGCTTCAGTGTCTTGTCAGAGCTAGCCTGAGGTGAGTAGAATGACTCTTTATGTTTCAAAGCAAATAATGAAAGTTTTAGCATGATTCACGCATCATGAATGCCATGAGATATACTAGGTTGTTTGCATTAGAATTCATGAATATGTTACATTGCATAATATGATGTTAATGTGGATGGGTGTTGAATGATCCATTAGCCCTCGAATGATGCTATGATATGATATGATATGATATGGTATGGTATGTATGACCAGTGAGGCCCATTCTACGCCCCTGGTGCTATGTAAGAAAAAGACTAGTGAGGCCCATGCTACGCCCCTAGCACCTTGGTATGCTATGTTACGTTACGTAAGAGAAAGACCAGTGAGGCCCATGCTACTCCCTTGGCACTATTGGAATGTGTATAGGGCTATTGGTGACAAGTCCATCCTTAATGTGATTTGTTTGTGATGTGATGCATTTCATAAAAGCATAAATGTTAAATTTAATGTTTTACCATTCTGCTCACTGGGCTCTAGTAGCTCACCCCATTCCCTTAATCCCCAGGTTTGCAGGTGTGAGGCAGTCCGGGAAGTCAGCTAGAGTAGGAAGTTTTATGTATGTAATAGCTAGTAAGTGGACATGAGAAAGAATATGATGTAATGAATAGTATTGAACAATCATGTAATGTAATGATGTTTATTGAGGTTTAGAGTTGTGCTTGACCCTAGCATGTATGGTTAATCCCTTTGCGTATACATGATCTATGTAATGTGTTAATGATGTTTAGGTAAACCAAGCTTAAGGTATGATATACTACCCCATTGGAGCATTTGATGAGGGCTCCAGTGTGGAGTTTAATGTTTATGAGTATGAGTTGTGCATGCACAAGTTAAGCTTGGTGAATGAAAGAAAGAAAGTTTAAAGTTTTTATGTAAATGTTGATCATGTATGGGATTAAACAGGTATACAGAATGTATGTTAGGCTTGCTACGGGTCCCGGCAGCCTTAAGCCGATCTGGATCCTAGCGCCGGTAGCAGTCCGATTTTCGTGTCGTTACATAACTTATTACCATAATTCCACAAGGTGAAAAGTTCATCAAGGGAAAAAGAATCCCACAAGGCGACAAGTTTGTTGAGGAAAAAGTCAAAGAAAATCATTTTCAAAATCCCACAAAGAGATCGTCAAGGGAAAAAGAATCTCACAAGTCGATAAGTTTGTCAAAGGAAAAAGAATCCCACATGGCAACAGGTTCGTTAAGAGAAAACTCAAAGCAACTCATTGCCATAATCTCAAGAGCCGACAAGTTCGTCAAGGGAAAAAGAGCCCCATAAGGCAACAAGTTAGTTAAGGGAAAAATCAAGGTAAATCATTGCCAGAATCCCACAAGGTGACAGATTCATCAAAAGAAAAATCAAGACAACTCATTGTTAGAAATCCACTCGATAGGTTTATCGAGAGAAAAATTACAGCAACTTATTGCCATAATCCCACAACGCACAAGTTTGTAAGAAGAAAAGAACCACACAAGGTAGAAAGTTCATCAAGGGAAAAATCAAGGTAAATCATTGCCAGAATCGCACAAGGCAACAGGTTTATGAAGGTAAAAATCAAGGCAACTCATTACTAAAATCCCATAGGGTGACAAGTTCATCATGGAAAAAAAAAAAATCCCACATGGCTACAAGTTTGTCAAAGGAATAATCAAGGCAAATCATTTCTAGAATCCCACAAGGCGATCAGTTTGTCAAGGGAAAAAGAATCCCACAAGGCAACTCATTGCCATAGGCGATAGATTCATCAAGAAAAAAATCAAGGCAACTCATTGTCATAATCCCATAAGGTGACATGTTCGTCAAGGGATAAATCAAGACAAAATATTGACAGAATCTCATAAGGTGAGAGGTTCATCAAGGGTTAAAACAAAGTAACTCATTGCTAGAATCCCACAAGGTGACAAGTTTGTCAAAGAAAACCACTAAGGTGTTTCATTGCTAAACTCCCATTAGGCGACAAGTTCGTCCACGATAACCATCTAGTGTTGAACCTAAAGATTCAAAAACTAGAGGGGTGACTACTAATATAGATTAGTACTAAAATATATTAAATTCGGATCTCAGTAATAAAAATCACTTTAATTATACAGATACCCTATAAACTCCTAATAAAGTGGTCGAATTCTAATCACAGTAGGATATTATCCATATCATAATATTATCCTTATCCAATAGGATTATATATTCTATGTTATCTAGAATTTCTTATTTGATCTTATTTAGGATTTCTTATCCTATCTTATATAGGATTCAACATCTTACGCTAAATATAATTCTATCATCTCATACACATTTAACAATATCCAAACTCTACCTAGTATACTACATAAGGAGCTCAAAACTTCCATAATCAGGTATGGTATTCTCTCAACAGTCCATTCGATTATTTATTCAATATCCATATTAACTTAAGCATCAGAGAGGTTGTCAAGCCAACCCACCCGGTATTCTCTCTTATTTTGCAGATCCATACCCGAAAAAATATAATGCGAGTAAGACGCCATACAAACTATGAAATTGTAATACCCGGCTAGACTCCGGTATCGGAATTCCTACCGTCCGGTGGGATTTCGGATGTCGGAGACCTCTAGAAGGGTAGAATCATGTTTTATAAAAATGTTTTAATGTGTTTTATGATTTTTAAGTATTAAATAAAATGAGTTTTTGCATGAAAAGTCTTTGGAGGAAAACCCAGGTTCGGCCGCCGAAAGTCAAGTTCGGCCGCCGAACATGCATGCGTTTTGGAGGCACGTTAGGCCCCCGAAAGCATGAGTGAGGGAAGTCCAGGTTCGGCCGCCGAACCTCATGTTCGGCCGCCGAACCTCATGTTCGGCCGCCGAACATGGCATGCATGCGGAGGCACATTCGGCCCCCGAACGTGGTCTGGCCAGCCACTATAAAAGGGTCCCTTAGCCGAAAATGGGCGAGCTTTTTCCCTATTTTCGGCCAAGGTGAGTCTCCGCCGTCCCTCACCCATTTTTGATGTTCTTCCTCTAAATCTTTCAAGATTTTCACTTGTTTTCACTTGGTTTTGAAGATTTAAGCTTTTGAAACAAGTTTTGGAGCTTTGGGAACTCAGGAGCTCATTTTCTTGGATCTCCAAGTTTAGGTCGTCTCTCTCTCGATCTTCAAGAGGTAAGGGCCGATCTTAAGCTCCTTATGTGTTTTAAATAAGTTTTATGCGAGATCTATGAGTAGAAATGCATGTTAGGGTATATGTTGAGTTATGGGTCTATATTGATGTTTTGAACAATGTGGCTTGCTTGAGTATGTTTGAAGTGTTGTAGTTGGGGTATTTGATGTTTTGAGGCCCCTAGGAACTTGTATGCATGATTTGGTTGAGATATATGCTTGATTTGAGGTTTTGGGAGGCAAGGGGTTCATGTGAACCAAGTTTCTGCCCTTCTGGCAGAAACCAGGTTCGGCCGCCAAAGGGAGTTTCGGCCGCCGAACCCCCTTTGTGGAGGCAGCATTCGGCTGCCGAAGTTGCCCCCGAAAAGAGACTTTCGTCTCTGTCTGGGACTTTCGGCCGCCGAAGGTGCCGCCGAAAGTGCCTGACTTTCGGATCTGTCCAGGACTTTCGGCCGCCGAAGGTGCCGCCGAAAGTGCCCTGTTCAGCCATTTCACGCATATCTCTATGTGATATTTTCAGGATGTTTTAGGGGGTTTTTGGGGAATATTTTAGAGTTATGTTCTAGTATGTTTGGTCCCTCATTTAAGTCCACCTGTGTAGGTTCGGACCCGAGGAACCGAGGACCCCAGCAGTGAGTTCAGCTGCTTCGGTATTGTCAGAGTCAGCCAGAAGTGAGTGGAACTAAAACTTAATCTTTTAAATTAAATGCTTTATCATGTTTCATGCATCATGATTATGCAATAGGATGATTGCATTAGTTTTCACGAATATGCCGCATCGCATAAATTGTTGTTGTTGTGGGTGAATGTCGGATGACCCAGTTAGTCCATGACAGGAAGACCAGGCCCCATGCTACATGCCTGGCACAGAGTAAGAAAGACCAGGCCCCAGTCTACAGGCCTGGCACAGAGTAAGGAGAGACCAGGATCCCATCCTATGGTCTAGCACGGTTATGGGACTTGAAGACCAGGAGCCAGAGGAGGCCCTGGGAAAATGGTAAGTAATGTATGTTCTGACAGGAAAGACCAGGACCCCATTCTACAGGCCTGGCACAGAGTTAACTTGGACTAATTGGTGACGAGTTCACCCAACCCTTATGTGAATTGTTTGTGTTATGATGCATTTCATAGAGCATAGTGTTAATGTGTTTTACTAGCTCTACTCACTGGGCTTTTAGCTCACCCCTCTCCCTCTACCCCCAGGCTTGCAGGTACAGTATAGTGCGAGAGTCCGGTTAGAGTAAAGAAGTCATGCTTATGTAATAGTTAGCAATGGACATGATCAAATTGTAATGTAAAAGTACAGTATTAGTTATGTAATGAGTTTTATGGATGTTAGTGTGTGCTTGACCATAGTTTGTTGTATCCCTTTTATGCATGATCTTAGAGATCTTTATGATGTTTATGTAAACCAACTCAACAGATGTTATGCTACCCTTTGGGGGCACAGATGAGATCCCACAGAGGGATCAAAGTTATGTTTATGTTTATGCACAGGTTGAGTTTGGTTGATGTTCATGGAATGAAAAGTTTTAATTTTTATGCATGTTGTTGATCATGTATGGGATTATACAGGTTTACAGGATGTATGTTTGGCTTGCTACGGGTCCCGGCGGCCTTAAGTCGACTCGGATCCTAGCGCCGGTAGCGGTCCGATTTACGGGTCGTTACAGAATGGTATCGGAGCCCTAGGTTCATATGGTCGGACCTAGAGTGTTGGGCTAATAGAGGTTATAGAAGGTCAAGCACAATAGGAAAGATCATGTCCACTAGGATAGGATGTGGAGTCCTGTCTTGCATGATGATGTGAAATGCCATGACTTTATGCATGTGCATTAATAATATGCTATGATATGTGATGTATGTGATGCGGGTTCATGTGTGCCCACATGAACCATATGATGCTAATGTTGCTTGTGATGTGCACTGTTTTTCAGAAAACAGGATGAGAGGAACTCGTCGATCAGCAAGATTGACTGGAGTACCACCTGAGGATGAGGGCATGAGCGCCCGTCCTCCAGCATTGCCTCGGGCAATGTCTAGCAGGTCCAACAGGGACAGAGTAGCAAGAGACCCTAGAAGGTCTCTGGATCTGGGTAGGAGCAGATCAATCAGAGGGACAGTTCAGGGAGGAGCGTCAGAGGATATGGGGGATGATATGGACGTAGAACAGAGGAGGGATGGCAGTTTGGGAGTCAATATGTCAGAAGAAGGAATGGGAGAGTCCCAAGGAGGCACTCAGGCCTCGGGATTTGTACAGCCACCTCACTACCCACATTTCTCACAACATCCCGGGTATTCGATGGGAGGTACATCGGATTACCCTAGTTTCACCCCTTATCCCACACAGATGCCATACCCACCATACTACCCACCATACTCTCAGTACCCAATGTATCCACCTCCACCCTACTATCCAAATCCAGCAAACCCTACCTCAGAAAATGTTGTACCACCTCCACCACCTGCAGAACCAGCAGCCCCAGTTGCTCAACCACCTAGACCTAGCTCAGCCAGTGGGAGCAAGGTTAAGATGACCGATTACATGAAATTGGGTGCTCCCCAGTTTGAAACCGGTGATGATCCGTTCGTGTACTTGGAGCGGGTCAAGGCAATTACAGATGAGATAGGGGCTGATAACAGTAGAGCCATTCAGATGGCCGGGTTCACACTTAAGTGCAAGAAGGCACGGGAGTGGTTCAAGAATTATGTGAACCCGAGAGTGGACAGCATGACTTGGGAAGAGTTTGCAAACGAGTTTGCAGGATGGGCTTTCCCTGATAGTTCAAGGGAATTGAAGATGATAGAATTCGAGCAGTTGAGGCAAACTGATGACATGAGTGTAGATGAATATACTGACAGGTTTATGGAGTTACTGCCATTTGCTGGGCAGGACCTTAGTACAGACCAGAAGAAGTCGAGGAGGTATATCATGAAGCTCCATCCCAGGTATTCCTCCCTGGTACAGTCAGCAGATAGAGAGAGTTTTCACGCCATAGTAGACATGGCTAGGAGAATGGAGGCTAGTGCCATCATTCAGGGGACAGTTAAGCAGACAGTGGCACAAGCTTCTGGTTCTAAAACTCCAGGTGGGGGAAGGTTAGATCCCTCTACCTTGAGTGCAGCAGCTTCAGACAGTAAGAGATGGAGTAAGCCCAAGGGTAAAAAGAACAAGTTCTGGAATAAAGTCAAGTCTAGTCTGGGATTTGGGAGTGGCTCAAGCTCTGGTGCGGATATTCCAAATTGTGCAAGGTGTGGTAGACCACACAAGGGAGTATGTCGGTTTGGGACGAACGCCTGTTTCAGATGTGGTCAGGAGGGGCATATAGCTCGAGACTGTCCAAGAGCGGCCCTGATGGCTCAGTCCCAGCAGACAGCTTCAGGCAGTGTAGCGCAGCCAGCAGCTCCAGCCATGACTCAGGCCAGTGACAGAGGCAGAGGGAGAGGAGCAGCCTCTTCTTCAGCGGGTTTCAGAGGTGAAGGTCCATCAGCCCCAGCACGGATCTTCACAATGACACAGCAGGAGGCAGACGCATCCAACACCGTGGTGGCAGGTAATCTCGTCATTGGATGTTCGGATGTATATGCATTGATGGACCCTGGTGCATCTCATTTTTTATTGCTCCGAGGGCCGTAGAGAGGGTGGGATTGATGATCTCTGAGTTAGAGTGTCCTCTCTGGGTCAGTGGACCCAAGTGTGATCCATCAGTGGCAGAGTCAGTCTGTCAGTGTAGTCTAGTTTTTGTTGAGGGGAGATGCATGTTCGCCGACCTTGTGGTTCTAGATTTGACAGACTTTGACGTCATTCTAGGGATGGACTGGTTATCTACCCATGGTGCTACCTTGGACTGCAGGGACAAGGTAGTCAGGTTCAGAGGTCAGGATGGATCAGAGGTTGTCTTCAGAGGAGACAGGAGGGGTACACCTAGAGGTATGATCTCAGCTCTTCAGGCTCGTAGGTTGCTTAGGAGGGGATGTCAGGGGTATTTGGCTCATGTGAGAGAGCTTAATAGTCAGGTTAGAGAGCCCGCCTCGGTGCCAGTGGTTAGAGAGTTCTTAGATGTGTTCCCAGACGAGCTGCCAGGTTTACCACCTGCTAGGGAGATAGAGTTCGAGATAGAACTGATGCCTAGAACCCGACCGATCTCTATTCCTCCCTACAGGATGGCGCCAGCAGAATTGAAAGAGTTGAAGGAGCAGTTACAGGAGCTGGTAGACAAGGGCTTCATCCGACCGAGTACCTCACCTTGGGGTGCTCCAGTTTTGTTTGTGAGAAAGAAGGATGGATCCCTTAGACTTTGTATCGACTACCGGCAGTTGAACAAAGTCACTACCAAGAACAAGTACCCATTGCCAAGGATCGATGATCTATTCGACCAGCTAGCAGGAGCGGGTTGTTTCTCCAAAATAGATTTGAGGTCCGGGTATCATCAGTTGAGGATCAGGGAAGAGGATGTACCAAAGACAGCTTTCAGGACCAGATATGGGCATTTTGAGTTCCTTGTGATGCCGTTCGGGTTAACTAACGCCCCTGCAGCATTCATGGACCTCATGAATAGAGTGTTTAGCCAGTACCTGGATCACTTCGTTATTGTCTTCATAGATGATATCTTAGTGTATTCCAGGAATGCAGAGGAGCATGCCCATCATCTGCGGTTGGTTCTACAGACCTTGAGGGGACATGGCTTGTATGCCAAGTTCTCTAAATGTGAGTTCTGGCTGAGGAGCATTTCGTTCTTGGGGCATGTAGTGTCAGAGAATGGGATTGAGGTAGACCCCAAGAAGACAGAGACTGTGGCTAACTGGCCTAGACCCACTTCAGTGACAGAGATCAGGAGTTTCTTGGGTTTGGCAGGTTACTATAGGAGGTTCGTACAGGACTTCTCAAAGATAGCAGCTCCTCTAACCAGACTAACCAGGAAGAATCGGAAGTTTCTGTGGACCGACCAGTGCGAGGAAAGTTTTGAAGAGCTTAAGAAGAGGTTGACTTCGGCACCAGTTTTAGCTCTGCCATCTAGTGGTGAGGACTTTACAGTCTTTTGTGATGCGTCCCGTGTGGGACTGGGTTGTGTGCTTATGCAGAATGAGAGGGTGATTGCTTATGCTTCTAGGCAGCTAAAGAAGCATGA
This sequence comes from Manihot esculenta, assembly GCF_001659605.2. Classification (NCBI taxonomy): domain Eukaryota; kingdom Viridiplantae; phylum Streptophyta; class Magnoliopsida; order Malpighiales; family Euphorbiaceae; genus Manihot; species Manihot esculenta. Next base: position 19,465,235 of record NC_035161.2, read on the forward strand.
GTTGAATTACCCCACACATGACCTTGAGATGGCAGCAGTAATCTTTGCACTCAAGATGTGGAGGCATTACCTCTATGGGGTAAAATGTGAGATCTTCACCGATCATAAAAGCCTGCAGTACATCCTGAGTCAAAGAGATTTGAATTTGAGACAGAGGAGATGGGTAGAGTTACTGAGTGACTATGATTGCAAGATTCAGTATCATCCGGGTAAGGCGAATGTTGTGGCAGACGCCCTAAGCCGGAAGTCACTAGGCAGTCTATCCCACATCATGGCAGAGAGGAGACCAGTGGTGAAGGAGTTTTACAAGCTCATTGAGGAAGGTCTACAGTTGGAGTTGTCTGGTACAGGTGCCTTGGTTGCTCAGATGAAAGTGACACCCGTGTTTCTGGAGCAGGTGGCTCAGAAACAGCATGAGGACCCAGAGTTAGTGAAGATTGCCAGGACTGTTCAGTCAGGCAAGGACAGTGAGTTCAGATTCGACAATAAGGGGATCCTCCGCTATGGGAGTCGATTGTGTGTACCAGATGACATAGGGCTAAAAGGAGACATTATGAGAGAGGCTCATAATGCAAGATACAGCATTCACCCCGGAGCCACCAAAATGTATCAGGATCTGAAGAAAGTTTATTGGTGGCCAGCTATGAAGAGAGAAGTGGCACAGTTTGTGTCAGCCTGCGAAGTATGTCAGAGGGTGAAGCTGGAACATCAGAAGCCGGCTGGAATGCTTAACCCGCTACCTATTCCAGAGTGGAAATGGGAGAATATAGCTATGGACTTTGTGGTGGGGTTACCGACGACGTCCAACAGATTGGACTCCATATGGGTGATTGTGGACAGACTCACCAAATCTGCTCACTTCATCCCTGTCAGGAGTGGCTATTCTGTGGACAAGTTGGCGCAGGTGTATGTGGATGAGATAGTCAGACTGCATGGGGTTCCTGTTTCAATAGTGTCAGATAGAGGGCCCCAATTCACCTCCAGGTTTTGGCAGAGTCTGCAGGATGCCATGGGTACTAGATTGGATTTCAGCACTGCCTTCCATCCACAGACAGACGGACAGTCAGAGAGGACCATCCAGACCATAGAGGATATGCTCAGAATGTGTGTGCTGGACTTTGGCGGTTCTTGGAGGCAACATCTACCTTTGGTGGAGTTTGCCTACAATAACAGCCATCATGCTAGCATCGGGATGGCTCCATATGAAGCTTTATATGGGAGGAAGTGCAGGTCACCTGTTTGCTGGGAGGAAGTTGGAGAAAAGGCCTTGGCAGGGCCTGAGCTAGTAGAGATCACCAGCAGGGTGGTACCCTTAATCAGAGAAAGAATCAAGACAGCTGCAAGTAGACAGAAGAGTTATGCAGACATCCGCAGAAGACTAGTAGAGTTTCAGGAGGGGGATCTGGTATTGCTCAAAGTGTCTCCAATGAAAGGAGTGGTTCGGTTCGGGAAGAAGGGTAAGCTGGCTCCGCGGTACATCGGACCCTTTGAAGTCTTGCAAAAGATTGGGAATGTATCGTACAAGCTGGATTTACCTGCTTCAATGGAGAGAATCCATCCGGTTTTCCATGTTTCTATGTTAAGAAAGTTCGTGTCAGATCCGGGCAAGGTTCTTAGTGAGCCTGATGTGGAGATCCAAGAGGATCTCACCTATGTTGAGCAGCCGGTACGGATCCTAGACACCCAGATCAGAAAGCTAAGGAACAAGGAAATCCCGATGGTGAAGGTCCTTTGGAACCACCACAATATTGAGGAGTGTACCTGGGAGACACGGGAGTCCATGCTCCAACAGTATCCCCATCTCTTTTAGAGGTTAGTATCTATGTGTTCTATGTGTTTAGTATGTATGTTACGTTTCATGATATGCATGTACTAGTTGAGGAACATTCGGGGACGAATGTTCTTAAGGGGGGGAGAATGTAATACCCGGCTAGACTCCGGTATCGGAATTCCTACCGTCCGGTGGGATTTCGGATGTCGGAGACCTCTAGAAGGGTAGAATCATGTTTTATAAAAATGTTTTAATGTGTTTTATGATTTTTAAGTATTAAATAAAATGAGTTTTTGCATGAAAAGTCTTTGGAGGAAAACCCAGGTTTGGCCGCCGAAAGTCAAGTTCGGCCGCCGAACATGCATGCGTTTTGGAGGCACGTTAGGCCCCCGAAAGCATGAGTGAGGGAAGTCCAGGTTCGGCCGCCGAACCTCATGTTCGGCCGCCGAACATGGCATGCATGCGGAGGCACATTCGGCCCCCGAACGTGGTCTGGCCAGCCACTATAAAAGGGTCCCTTAGCCGAAAATGGGCGAGCTTTTTCCCTATTTTCGGCCAAGGTGAGTCTCCGCCGTCCCTCACCCATTTTTGATGTTCTTCCTCTAAATCTTTCAAGATTTTCACTTGTTTTCACTTGGTTTTGAAGATTTAAGCTTTTGAAACAAGTTTTGGAGCTTTGGGAACTCAGGAGCTCATTTTCTTGGATCTCCAAGTTTAGGTCGTCTCTCTCTCGATCTTCAAGAGGTAAGAGCCGATCTTAAGCTCCTTATGTATTTTAAATAAGTTTTATGCGAGATCTATGAGTAGAAATGCATGTTAGGGTATATGTTGAGTTATGGGTCTATATTGATGTTTTGAACAATGTGGCTTGCTTGAGTATGTTTGAAGTGTTGTAGTTGGGGTATTTGATGTTTTGAGGCCCCTAGGAACTTGTATGCATGATTTGGTTGAGATACATGCTTGATTTGAGGTTTTGGGAGGCAAGGGGTTCATGTGAACCAAGTTTCTGCCCTTCTGGCAGAAACCAGGTTCGGCCGCCGAAGGGAGTTTCGGCCGCCGAACCCCCTTTGTGGAGGCAGCATTCGGCTGCCGAAGTTGCCCCCGAAAAGAGACTTTCGTCTCTGTCTGGGACTTTCGGCCGCCGAAAGTGCCTGACTTTCGGATCTGTCCAGGACTTTCGGCCGCCGAAGGTGCCGCCGAAAGTGCCCTGTTCAGCCATTTCACGCATATCTCTATGTGATATTTTCAGGATGTTTTAGGGGGTTTTTGGGGAATATTTTAGAGTTATGTTCTAGTATGTTTGGTCCCTCATTTAAGTCCACCTGTGTAGGTTCGGACCCTAGGAACCGAGGACCCCAGCAGTGAGTTCAGCTGCTTCGGTATTGTCAGAGTCAGCCAGAAGTGAGTGGAACTAAAACTTAATCTTTTAAATTAAATGCTTTATCATGTTTCATGCATCATGATTATGCAATAGGATGATTGCATTAGTTTTCACGAATATGCCGCATCGCATAAATTGTTGTTGTAGTGGGTGAATGTCGGATGACCCAGTTAGTCCATGACAGGAAGACCAGGCCCCATGCTACAGGCCTGGCACAGAGTAAGAAAGACCAGGCCCCAGTCTACAGGCCTGGCACAGAGTAAGGAGAGACCAGGATCCCATCCTATGGTCTAGCACGGTTATGGGACTTGAAGACCAGGAGCCAGAGGAGGCCCTGGGAAAATGGTAAGTAATGTATGTTCTGACAGGAAAGACCAGGACCCCATTCTACAGGCCTGGCACAGAGTTAACTTGGACTAATTGGTGACGAGTTCACCCAACCCTTATGTGAATTGTTTGTGTTATGATGCATTTCATAGAGCATAGTGTTAATGTGTTTTACTAGCTCTACTCACTGGGCTTTTAGCTCACCCCTCTCCCTCTACCCCCAGGCTTGCAGGTACAGTATAGTGCGAGAGTCCGGTTAGAGTAAAGAAGTCATGCTTATGTAATAGTTAGCAATGGACATGATCAAATTGTAATGTAAAAGTACAATATTAGTTATGTAATGAGTTTTATGGATGTTAGTGTGTGCTTGACCATAGTTTGTTGTATCCCTTTTATGCATGATCTTAGAGATCTTTATGATGTTTATGTAAACCAACTCAACAGATGTTATGCTACCCTTTGGGGGCACAGATGAGATCCCACAGAGGGATCAAAGTTATGTTTATGTTTATGCACAGGTTGAGTTTGGTTGATGTTCATGGAATGAAAAGTTTTAATTTTTATGCATGTTGTTGATCATGTATGGGATTATACAGGTTTACAGGATGTATGTTTGGCTTGCTATGGGTCCCGGCGGCCTTAAGTCGACCCGGATCCTAGCGCCGGTAGCGGTCCGATTTACGGGTCGTTACAGAAATATAGAAGAAGAGTCATCTATTCAGGTCAACAGCAAATCACTTACCTATTTATATTTTGCTAAAATAACAAAAATATAACTAGAAAATATAAATTAGAAAGTATTATAAAATTTAAATGAAAATAAAAATAATTAAATTTAGTATTACTTTTCAAATAATAAAAAATAAAAAAATCTAATTAATTTTTTAAACTAAACACTTCTAAATTTTAAAAACTACATTTTTAATAATAGAAACAAAAAAAAAACTTAAAAAATAAAAATTATAACTTTGATTTTAATTTTACAGAATTAAAAAGTAAAAGTAAAAAAATTAAAATAATTTATGCATAATATTTTAATTCTTTTTTTTTAAATATAGCTGATTTTAATTTTACAGAAATTAAAAAATTAAAATAATTTATTTACATTATTTTAATTTTTTCAAAAATGTGGCTAATTTTAATTTATAGAAATTAAAAAAAAAATTACATATCAAATAATTACAAAAGTTAAAGTAATGTGTTTATAAGATATATTGCAAGTGTAGAAATATTACTAATTTTAGTTTTACAGAAATTAAAAAAATTAAAAAATAAAAATAATTTAATTGAGGTATTATATTTCTAATAATAATATAAATAAAAAGATATAATTAATATTATATCCAAATTAAAAAAAAATTTAAAGAGATTGATTTAGAATTAGAAGGTCATATCTGGCTGCAAAATAATGATTTGTTAGTTTAACAACAAAATATTGAAACCAATCCAACAATACTATTTAACTAATTTTGTGAACTCGAATTGAATTAGATTGAACTGAGTTAATAAATTGATCCAATCCATAAACTCCACAATTTTTCAACAAATAAACTTGCTTTTCTCACTCTCTTTGTCATCGCCATTCTGCTCCCAAATCCCTAAAATCTTAACTCTTTTGTCTCTCTCTCAATCAATTCCAAAATATCTAATTCTTGCATGCTCAGATTGGATTTCGATTGTGATGTGGTTGAAACAGAAGTATGCAGCAATTGGTCAACCTATAAGAAAAAGAATGTGAAATGGTTGACGCTTATAGTAGCCACTCTGATACTCAAGTCAATAAACTAAAGAGAACTGCGAATGCAAGAAATTTCTTAAAACTCAAGAGTAATTGTATAAGAAATTCATACACTGGTCTCTGTAATCATTAGTTTTAATATTGTAAGAAGATAGAGTTAATTTAGGGATCTCCTAAGAATCTGGTTAGTATCGACTAATTGATGGGGTATCCCGTGATTATAGGCATAACTTTATGTGAAGACTCGACTTATTCAGGAAAGGGCGAGTCTTGATGAAGAGATAGGTGCCATGGTATCCGGGTCTTCCTTTCCACCGGTGAAACCGCGTATCAGCTTATCAGACCCTTGTCATGTGGCCCTATCTTACGATGACAGCTCATGGCTTGTTTTGGGCGATTGTTGTGTTACATCAGAGGTCCCCCTACTGGTCTTCTATTCTTCAGATTTGAAGATGACAGTTGTCTTCACGATCTGGGACATATGACCTTTTTAGATTGGCCTTTCCCTACTCACTTCACTTTGCCTGCTCCTGTCCGTAAATGATGACTATCTTATTTCTCAAGCCACATTCAAAACTTTGCCAGTGAAGCCGCCATATAAGAATCTTTCTTCTTCTCCAAATATCACTTTTGCTTATAACTGACATTTTTACTTTAAAAAAGGCTGGACCATTTCTCTTATTCACATCTCCTTACTTCAAGGTAATTCTTCCTTGCTTTCCCTTTCATAAAAATGAATAGGAATGCTTCCTCTTCTTCTTCTTCTTCCCCTAGTGGAAGTTCTGCTTCAAGCTCCTCCTTCAACGACTCTATTCATGCTTTAGCATCCATTGTTCCATTAAGGACAGTTCGTGAGAATGAAAGCCCCCAAATTAATGACATCCCTTTCGTACTATCTGAGAAGGAAGTAGACCGCTTCTGCGATCAATACCACATCTATCGAGAAATCTTCCACATCTTCACTCCATCTCTGAGCATTCACGTAGATGACCAGATTGCTATGAAGGATACCATCATGATGTATGAAGAAAAGTTGAAGGCGGGTCTTCAGTACCCCATGGACCCATTTTTTAATGAGGTCCTTCTATTGCACAAGCTGTCAGTTGCCCAACTGCACCCAAAAGCTGGAGGATCTTGGTGGCCTTCTGGTTCATTTATTTAAATAACAATATTGAGTCGAGCGTTGCACTGTTCTCCCACCTGTACTAGTTAACTACTCGAAGAAATGAAAATTTTTGGTACTTCAGTGGGAGAAAACATTAGACGCTCTTCGACCGAATCCCCTCATCTTAGAAATGTTGGAAGGATAAATTTTTAATTCTCTTCCATCAGGTGTTTGGGCGTTTCGGTCCCCTTTGAACGAGCTGGAATATATGGGTGGAACTGAGAAAGGATGGGGTCCAGCCACGGAGAATAAGGAAGAGGCTTTGGATTTTCTCTGGACGATGGCCATGTCCCAAACAATAGACATCACCAAGGCGGTGAGAAACGCTATTTTATATTGGCAGAGCCATCTCTAAGTGAGCCAGGCTCGAGGTCCTCACTCGCCCAGCCTTCCCAGCCTTAGAGAAAGCACCTCCCTAGCTAGCGAGCAGGGTATTTTTTTTCCAACTACTTTTGTACTTCAAACTGCCTTACTTACTCACTTTTGGCTCTATGCAAATATGGTCGGGACATAAAACAAGTTTGTTGAGATAGCACGCACCACTCGCAACAGCTCGCAAGTTTGTTGGAATGATCAGTCCACGTCCTAAATGAGCTCATGTACCAAGGAGACTATCATGCTTTCTCCCTCTCCTCTTCCCACAACCGAGGAAGTAATCCCCACTCAACCTGAGTCTTCTTCTAGGGGCATTCTAATAGTAGTCCCTTTTCTCGCCAATCCACCATAAGAAAGTGTTGAAGCTAATGTCGTGTGGCATCGGGACATTCAACACCTGGCTTTGGCTCTGACCCAATCATCATCACTTCTCGTGGTCAGTCCTTATAGCTAAGAATGCCTTAAGGCCTGGGGATAGTCATTGGCTGAATGTTGTCAAGACAGATGATCTTTATGACAATATTATCCACTCCGCAGTGGAGACTTCCCTTTGTGCTTATGTGGCCAAGAAGCATAACAAGGCTCTGAGGCGAGAGTTCAGCATCGAGAAAACAAATAAAGGTCTCCTGTAAAAGGAATGCTCAAAGCTAAAGTCTCTGGTTGAGGAAGTGGAGGGTAAGATGAAGGAGACACTGAAGTCGGTGGACAAGCTCCAAGCGGACCTAGATCAGGCAAATACTTAAAAGTCAGCCCTTGAGAATCAGGCAAAGGTAGCTGAAGATCAAGTGGCCATGCTTCAATGCCAAGTCCAAAATCTGCAGTCTCAAGTTGAGGAGAATCGGGCTGCTTCCAATAGAATTGTTGAACTAGAAGCTGAGCTTCAGAAGATAGTGGCCCGAGGAGGGGAGATATTCATCGAGGGCCAAGACTCGGTCAAGAAGGAGCTGGTGAAACATTTTCCTTCTGAAGAATTTACCTGGATAGACGATATCTTCTCAGAAGAGGAGAGAGATAGGGATGAGCAAAAGGAGGAAGGATAAACTGAGGACAATCGCACCGATCGGGTTTTTGCAAATGATGTAATAGATGTAGAGAATGAAAATGTAACAGAGACTCGGAAGGAGGAAACTGAAGACATCCCTCCTCCCATGTAATCTTTTGTAATGAAAATATGATTTTTTTTTTGCATATCTTGTCATTATCTTCACCGACTTATCCAGAACAATCGTCCAATCAAGACTTAAATAATCAATTTAAAAAATTGACTAAAGGGTTAACGCCCAGCCAAAAAACCTAGTCAATATTGCCTTTGCCAGAAAATGATTAAAATAATCCTACTAACACGGCATAACACCCAATCACTAGCCAAACTTGCGCCCTCTTTGTGGCCATAAAATAAGTAACTTAGATAATTTGCAGAATGGGACCAACACTAGGACATATGGCCTGGTAAATACGCATCTTGTGGCCTGGTCATAGAATGCCTTGTTTAGTGGGACTAACACTCGGATTATGGCCTCGCGGAATTCATCTTGTGACCTGGCATAAGATGTCTTGTTTAGTGGGACTAACACCTGGATTATGGCCTACGAAACTCACCTTGTGACTTAGTATAAAATGCCTTATTTAGCAGGACTAACCCCCGGATTATGGCTTAGCAGAACTCGCCTTGTGGGTTGGCATAAGATGCATTGTTTTGTAGGACTAATACCCAGATTATGGCCTGGCGAAACCCACCTTATAGCCTAGCATAAAATGCCTTATTTAGTGGGACTAACACCCGGATTATGGCCTAGTGAAACCCAACTTGTGGTCTTGAATGCTCTTTAATCATTTTGAAGAAGACAACCCCAATGTTCTTTGTCACTAAAGAACATAACACATGAAAAAATACATCGTTAACTGTTATTAATAAAATTTTCTCAAATTACAAATATACCAAGGTGGAGAATGACTTGGCCATCCAACTTGGCTAGCTTATAACACCATGAACGAATAATCTTTAAGACCCTAAATGGTCATTTTCAATTTTCATGCAACTTACTAGACCTAGCATTACTGCCTATTAAATATGCTCTTTTAAGGCCTAAGTCCCCCACATTAAAAGCGCGTGACTTGACTCTACTATTGAATATTTTGGACATTTTGTTCCTATAAACCGCCATTCTAATTGCACCCTTTTCTCTTAAACATTCAGCTTGATCCAAATTGAATTACATTTCTTCAAGACTTCCTGAAATCTCAGGGTGTTGTGTTCTAAAATTGCTTACTTGCATTTCCATAGGGATTACTGCCTCAGCTCCGTATACAAGAGAGAAAGGAGTTTCCCCAATGCCTGTTCATGGAGTTATTCTGTAGGCCCAAAGTATGTGGGGCAGTTTCTCAGTCCAATTGCCTTTGGCTTTATCGAGTCTTTTCTTTAGCCATTATAGCATAGTCCTGTTTGTGACCTTGGTTATTCCATTGGTCTGTGGGTGATAGGCTAAACTGAACCTTAACTCAATCTCCCATTTTATGCAAAAATCTTTGAACTTAAACTCGCGAACTGAGTCCCATTTTCAGTAATCATTACCTTTGGAATTCCAACCAAGTGAAGATGTTCTTGCTGATGAAGGACATCGCCTATTGAGTGGTGATTAACTGAACTACCCCAGCCTCTGCCCACTTACTGGAATGATCCACCACTACTCTCACAAAATTTATTGACCTGACTGCTTTTAGGAACAAGCCAAGGATGTCTAGCCCCCATTAAAAGAAAGGCTAGGGGCTTTCAATTGCCGCTTACATCTCTTCAGGGGTCCTTATAATGCTCGCATGTACTTGACATCTTTGACACATTTGGATAAGCTGCTTTGCATCTTTCATTATCATTGGCCAGTAGTATCCTCATCTAAATGCTTCCTGGGCAATCGTCCGAGCTCCTTCATGGCTCCCACAATCACCTCCATGAATGTCCTTTAGGATTCCTTGGCCCTCATCTTCCATTATGTAATGTAGCCATGGTTGAGTTGAGGACTTGTACAACCAACCATCAATTGTGCATATTTAGAGGATTTTCTTATTAACTATTTAGTTAAAAATTCATCGGCTGGCAGATCGTCTTGTGTTAAAAACTTGTACACGGGTGTCATCAATGATTCTCTTTCCTCTATGAGAAAATACTGTTCCTCGTCAGTTGCAGGAGTGAGCAGCTCTACAATCTAAAATGGTTGAGTTAAGTGCTATTGACCTGCCATCGCCATTTTGGCCAGAAAATCAGCCTCTTCGTTATCACCTCTAGCCACCTGGTGAAGCTCGTAGTTGTCGTGCCTATCTTTCATCCTCTTCATTAAGGAGCAAACCTTTTTCTTGTATTTGACGAGATTCAGTTCTCAAATTTTAAACTGTCCTTAGCACTAATTAACAACCAACTGTGAGTCACTAAAAATAATAGATTTCTATATATCTATTTTTCTAATGATCTTTAGGGCCATTATTATAGCCTCCACTCAGCTATGTTGTTAGTAGAGCTGAAAGCGAGTATTTCCACGTAGCAAGACTTTATCCCCGTTTGACTTTGCAAGAGTATTCCAATTCCTGAACCCTCAGCTTCTCAAGTTTCATCTGTCCAAACTTTCCACTCCTCAATAGGCAATTCAAGCAATTCCAAAGTCTCCAATGGTATTGATAGAGCATAATTTAGTCCATTTTATATTAATATTATTGATGAATATTTACATGATTTCTGCTTAATTTAATGCTTTTAATATTATTTTACAGAAAATAGTGTAAAAGGACAATTTGGAGAAAATCCCCTTAAAACTGCCTTATTTGGAGCCAAGAAATAATTGGACAGCTAAGGACACTTGATCCATGGACCCACACAATGGACCAATCTTCACATGGCCCGCCACTCACGCACCGTCCACCACGCACATGGGATCCGCACGAAGCCACTGCACCACAATCAATTCACGCGGGCCAAAGCTCTCTGCACGTGGACCGCTTCATCCACTCACGCACATTCAGACACGCGGAAAGCCCACTTCACACGGACCCGCGCATTCCTTCACGATGGCCCATTTCCACCTTGCACTCACACATATGGACCCGCACAATCAATTCACGCAGCACGTGGACCAAGCCTCCGTAGACCCGCTTATGGCCCGCTCTTTCTTTGCACATGGGCCCGCACACTCAACTCACACACACGGGCAGCAATGCTCACAGCCAAGGGACACACGCGTGCGCGGACAGAAATTTCCTAATTAGGGGTACTCCTCTACACCTATTTAAAGGCTCTTCAGTGAACGATTACATACAATTCAATACTCGACAATTCCGCAAGTTCGGCGCAGCTCTCTTCGGTTCTTCTTTCTTTCTTTTTCTTTTATTTTTTTATTTTTAATTCAGCCAATGAGTGACTGATTTCTTTCATCTAGTTGAATATTGGTTGAAACTTTAGTTGTTTAATGGGTTGTGAGACTTGATCAAATATTGTTTAATTTTGAGAATTCAATATTCATGCAATTTCATATTTAATTCTCATATTATTTTGTTATTGAAATCTACGTTGATTTTTTATTGCAAAATAATTATTTGTTAGTTTGAATAATTTAAGTCCGTAATTGCTTGGGTTATTCTTACATGAGAACACTTGGGATAAAACCCAAGGAAATTGTTTGATCTAGCGTTATCTCAATACGTTTGGGTAGCTAGGATTGGATCTCTCTATTTCTTAATGCAATTGACAATTGTTTTGATGCCTAAGGCCCAAGGATATTCCTCGGCAATTTGTTAATTAGTAATTAATTAGAGGACGTTCCCTAATTAGTTTAATCATAAGGAGAGATAATGGTGGTGAGAAGCGTCTTTCATCCCCATAACTAATCTATTGAATCAACCCAAAAGAACAAGTGTCTGTGATCAATCCCAATGACTAAAGTGGATCCAATACTTAAACTAGAGTTTTCTTATTATTTATTTCTCTTTTATTTTATTATTCGCTTATTTTAATTGCTTTTAGTAGTTTATTAATCAAATTAATCTCAAACCCCCCCATCTTACTTTTACTGCAATTTATTTTTATTCCACTTTCAGTTTATCTCATTTTTGGTTTATCTCATTGTTTCAGTTTATTTTATTGATCTTGTTGAGAAAAATAAATAGGTAATCAATTCTCTGTGGATTCGATCCTTCACCACTATCTGCAGTTGTAAATTGTTGATAACCAAGAAGGTTATTTTTTACCGGCTTCGACAACCGCGAGTCAGGTATAGTCATCTCTACAATAAAATTTGATATTACATGGAGTTTCATGGCCTTTCTGGGGACATATGTGCTATCAAAGACTGACAATATTATTGCCCAGGTGGACAGCCGCCCTAAAAGCTCCTGCCTATATAAAACCTTCTGCAAAGGATAATATGTCCTAACTTCTATGGCGTGTGACTCGAAGTATGATCGTAACTTAATGGTAGACATTAGGACTGCTAACGCCAATTTCTCGAGAGGAGGATAGTTCAATTATGCCCCCTTCAAGACTTGGTTGGCATAATAGACTGGGCTTTGTTCCCCTTTGTTCTCACGAACTAGCACCGAACTTACTATTTCCTGCATCACAGACAAGTACATAAACAAAATCTCACCTTCGACGGGCAAGCTTAGCAAAGGGGGAGATGATAAAAAGGTTTCTAAATTTTCAAATGCTTCTACGCACTTTTCCCCCCAAACAAACTTATTTTTGCCTTTTAATGCTTTAAAGAACAGGAGACACCTTCTAGCTGAGCATGATATAAACCGGCTAAGAGCTGTGACCCACCTACTCAACTTCTATATTTCATCAACGGTTTTAGGTACCTCCATACTTTGAATAGCACTAATTTTCTCAAGGTTTACCTCTATGTCTATCTCTAAGACTATATACCCTAAAAACCTCCAACTTTTACCCCAAAAGTGCATTTTTCAGGGTTTAGTTTCACACCTGCCTTATCCAGTATGTCAAAAACCTTCTAGATATCATTTGGATGATGTTCTAAGGAGTGGATTTTTACCACCATGTCATCCACTATACCTCAACTATTGACCCCACTGTGGCTTTAAAGATGGCTGACACTAGCCTTTAGTAAGTCGCCCCTGCATTCTTTAGTCCAAATGGCTTAATTTTGTAGCAAAAAACTCCTACATCGGTAATGAATGCAGTCTTTTCTGCATTTTCAGGGTCCATCATAACCTAGTGGTAAGCTGAAATGGCATCAAGAAAGGAAATCTCTGGATTAGGGGTGAGCATTCGATTGGTTCAGTTTAGTACTGAAAACCAAAATTTTGGTATTCATATAAACTGAACCGAATCAATTTTGATTAGAAACCGATCGAATCGAATAGGTCTGATTCAGTTCAATTCGGTTCGATTTGATTGGTTTGAATTTTTAATAAATTTTTTATTTTTTACCCTTTATTTTTAGTATTTTAAAATTTAATTGGAATATTTTAATTTTAATATGATCTAATCTCTCTATATTATTGAAAATAATATACTATTATCACTAATTAATTCGCTTCGATTTTTTTAATTTTTTTCTGATCAGAACCGATCCGAACCGAAATAACCGAAATTTTTAAAATTAAAAATCGAACCGAACTGAAATGAATAAAAATCAAACTGAATTTTTAAATTGATTCGGTTCGATCAATTCTTTCGATTTGAATTGAAAACTGTTCACTCCTACTCTGGATAACCTGCGGTCGAGTCCACTAATGGTCGATAGATAGGAATGGGTAATGGTCCTTTGGACATGCTTTGTTCAAGTTAGTAAAATCCATGCACATCCTCCATTTTCTATTGGCCTTCTTTACTAGTACTATATTCGCAAGCCATGTAGGATACTGGATCGCTTTTATTAATCTTAACAACTTATTAACCTCCTCCTTAATCACCTGCTGACTCTTTAGTGCAAACTTTCTTTTCTTTCATTGGACTGGTTTTATTTTCATCGATAGATAGCTTATGGGTGATAAGAGTTGGGTCCACTCCTGTCATATCTTTTGGAGAGCAAGCGAAAGTGGTCACTCTGCATTTTAGTAACTCTATTAAACGATTATAAATTTCACTAGTTAACACAGTACTGAATCATACCTTTTGATCCCTACCTAACTGGACCTCTTCTACTGGGTTTGTTGGTTCTGGTTTTATGTGAAAATCAGACTTCTCTTGCAAGTCAATGGGCATCGTTGCTTTTCTGAGGCTTTTTGTGGAGTGTCTGTAACATTCTAGGGTTGACTTTTGGTTGCTTCAGACTATAGCTAACCATCATGGAGCTGGTAACTTAAGACACATAGCACCATGTTGATAACTATACCGTGACAGTTTAGAGCTGGACGACTGAGTATCACATTGTACACAAGTGGGATATCTACTACTACAAACTCTGGATACAGCTCCAGCTTATGCTTCTCATCACCCCGCACAAGGGGAAGGTTGGTGGTGCCTAGTACTGCCACAGTCTTATCTCCTAATCCCACTAACGGATAGGAGACTTTAACAAGGTTATTTTTATCCAAGCCTAATTTATTAAAAAAATCTTAGATGTGGAGAATAATGAAGCTACCTGTATCCACCAAGACTCGCCTCACCTTATAACTATTTAGATGGATATTGACGACCAGTGGGTCATTTTGAAAAAATCCTATTGCCATCGCTGGGTCCACCTACAATTACATGTATAACTCCTACAGGTTCACTGTTAGAGATAGTTTCAGGAGCTGTTACTGTAACGACCCCAAAATGGACCGTCACCGGCGCTAGGATTCAGGTCGGCTTAAGGCCGCCAAAACCCGTAGCAAGCCTGCTATACTCTCTGTGTACCTGTAAAACTCATACATGATCATACATTTTCTGTGAAAATAAAAACTCTTTTTTGAACCAAGGCTTAACCTGTGCATGCACTATCTCTGTACTCTGTACTCTGTACTCTGTACTCCTGACTAGAGCTTGCTCTAGCTGGGTTAACTCATACCTGTTAAGCCTGGTTTTTCACATACAGTAAAACATATATACATATACAGATCATGTTATGAACAACATCACTAAGTCAAGCACATCTCTATATGTATACACAACTATTACATCTTTTTCATATTACATGTCCACTCTAAGCTATTACAAGTCTCTTTACTCTTTACTCTTTTGGCATTCTGCTGCTCTCCTTTCTATACTGTACACTGAACCTGCAAAACTGGGGTTAAGGGAGTGGGATGAGCTCTATAGCCCAGTGAGTAGAACAGGAAAACATCTCATTAAAATATGATCTCATGGAATGCGTCATAACACAGACAAATCACATCAAGAGTAAACCTGTCACCACATAGTCCCAGTAACTCTGTGCCAGGGTGTAGAATCGAGCACCTGGTCTTCCTGTCATATATGTATATGTGTATATAACACCTCTGTACTTACCATTGCCAGGGCGTAGTCAAAGGCTCCTGGTCTTTACTATAACTGCCAGGGCGTAGTCAAAGGCTCCTGGTCTTTACTATACCTGCCAGGGTGTAGTCAAAGGCTCCTGGACTTCCTGTCTGAGACTATTGGATCATTCAGAACTCACATCATCAAATAACTATGCAATGCAACATATTCGTGAATGCTAATGCAAACAACCTGCTGTATACTCATGATGCATGAACTATGCTGAAAGCAGTTTATGTTTCAATTAACAGTATTAAGTTTAGTTCCACTCACCTCTGGCTTTGGACTAACTGACTCTGCAGGCTCTGAACACTCTGGAGCAGTACTCACTGCTGCTCTCTCTGGTTCCTCTGGTCTGTACCTATACAAATGGACTCAAATGAGGGACCAAACTAGCTTATGAACAACTCTATGAAACTCCCCAAGAATCCCCTTAAACTCACGCTAACATCCATGCAAAGCATGCAAAGGAAAGCTAGACAGGACACTTTCGGCGGCAGGTTCGGCGGCCGAAAGTCCTCTCCAGAGACAAAACTCAAGCACCTTCGGCTGCCGAACTTCCACTTTCGGCTGCCGAACCCTTTCGGGGGCAAGTTTCGGAGGCTGAAAGGCACTCCAGAGACGAAAGTCTCTAACCTTCGGCGGCCGAACTTCCCTCCAGAGCCGAAAGTCCAAAAGCTCGGGGGCAAGTTTGGGCAGCCGAAGCCACCTCCTCTCACTACCTCAGAGGTTCGGCGGCCGAATGTTCCTTCGGCTGCCGAACCTGAGTTCATCAGCAGGGCAGAAACTTGCCCTGCCTCTCGCCAAATGCCCAAAACTCCTCTCACATGCAACCACCTCTATCCTCAACTTGCATACACTCATGTATATGCTCAAAGGGGTAAAAAACTAGCTAAAAACCCTAAACACACAACACAAACAACACAGAAACAAGCTTTATGCACAAAATCATCAAAACCTCTCTTTTTTAACCTAGTCATGCAACTCTCTCCATAAACCCCATAAAACCTTTAGAAAACATAAAAACAAGCTCAGGATCTTCACTTACCTCTTGAAACCAAGAAGATGAACGATCCTCACGTGGAGTTTTGGAGCAACTCTCCTTCAAACTCTCCAAACTTCACAACTTTGAGTTTTTAGCTTAAAACCTTCAAAATACCATAAAAACTAATCAAATCTTTGCATGATTGGATAAAAACATGAAAGAACACTCACAAAGGACAGGGTCTCACCTCAGAAGACAAAAGAAACGGTGCTCTTACCGCTTCAACCGACTGAGGGCCATTTATAGGTGGCTGGCCAGACCACCTTCGGCGGCCACACGTGAAACCGAAAGCCATGCATGTTCGGCGGCCAAACCTCAACTTCGGCGGCCGAACCTGGCTTTTCTGCCTTGGTTCATTTCACTCAAAAATTCATTTCCTTATGCTTTAACACTATGAAACAGAGTAAAACATGTTAGAAAAACATCACTCTAACCCTTCTAGAGACTTCTGACATCCGAAACTCCATCGAAAAGTAGAATTCCGATGCCGGACTCTAGCCGGGTATTACAGTTACCTCAGGTTTGAGTCTTCTTTCTTCTTTATTCTTTTTGGACAACTTTCAAAGTGTGTTGTCCTTTGTTAATCTCTCAATCTTGTCTTTCAGCTTTTGGCACTCTTCTATTGTGTGTCTATGGTCTATGTGAAAATGACAGTACTTGGTCCTATCTCGCCTTTCGGCTCTCTCAAGGTTGAGCTTGGGAGGCCATCAGACCTTCTTATCATTTTTCTTGATTCACATTAGAATATGTGTTCGTGAGTCATTCAATAGAGTAAAATTCTTATACTTACTATGGTCATCCCTCCTTCGAAAGACCGGGTAACTTCTATGGTCTCCTTTGTATTCTCACCTTTTTGGCTTTTGATGTTGCTTTTAACCCATCCTTGTACCCTCTCTCAATGCTTGGACTTTGTCATCTAGCTTGATGTACTTCTGGGCTTTGTCCATTAGTTGTTGGTACATAGTGGCTGGGTTCTTGATTAAGGAATCCATTAACTTGATGTTGTGTGTTCCTTTCTTCAATGCTTCACATGCTATCTTATGATTTAATTCCTCTACCTTTATTGGTTCTACATTAAAACGTGAGATAAAGCTCCATAAAGACTCGCCCTCTCCTTGACGGACCTTCTGCAAGTCAAATGAGAGCTTTTTAGGAGGTATACAAGTAATAAACTTGGATTTAAATAACACAGCAAATTATGTAATATTCTAAATTAAACCTGGCTTCAAATGTTAGTACCATTTCTGAGCCAAACCTATGAGTGTTGACGAAAACATTCGGCACAACACAAAGTCTTTGACATCCTGAAGTTGCATGGTCATCCTAAAGACCGCCAGGTGACTTATAGGATCTACTATTTTGTCCTATTTGTCCAAGCTTGGCAGCTTGAACTTGGTTGGGAAAGTTTCTGCTAAGATTTCTTTTGATAGGGGCGAGGCATCGTCCAGGCTATGGTCCTCCCCTGCTCCTTCTAGTACATTTGAATAGCCCGTACCAGCTTCCAATCGACGTCCTTCGGAGCATCGTCTGATGACTCTTCCTCGAACCTAGTCTTCCTTTTGGACCGCATTTGGATTGCCTATGGCCGAGTCCTAAGGATATCAACAGAAGATTCTTCCCTTTACTTGGGATCCATAAATGATGCTTCCCCTTGAGCTTTGTATTGCTAGAGAGTAGCCTGGAAACTTTTGATATATTGGAACATTTTCTCATTGTTCAGATTGTTGAGATCTACTTTGTTAACCATGGAGGGTGTATTTTATCCGCTGCCAGGAGTGGAAGAAATGATAGTGCCCTTATTAGTAGCAACCTTAGCAACGACTCGCGAACTATTAACCATTTCGAGAGAGAGAGAACATAAAGCTTTCTTTGTAAGAGAAAAGGAATAAGAGACCAGTTTTAATCTAAATGAACAGAGAGAATTCAATAGATTTTTCAGCAATGGAACCAAATGATGTGGCTAAAACAGAATTGTGTTACAATTGATCAACTTGCAAGAAAGAAAAGTGAGGTGGTTGGCACCTATGGTAGCCACTTCGATGCTCAAGTCAGTAAACTGAAGAGAAATGCGAATGTAAGGAATTGCTTAGAACTCAAGAGTAGTTGTGTAAGAAATGCGTACTTTGGTTTCTATGATCATTAGCTTTTATACTATAAGAAGATGAAGTTAATTTAGGAATCTCCTGAGAATCTGATTGGTATCGACTAATTGATGGGGATCTCATGATTATAGGCTTACCGAAAATCTGCTGGATAGTTCCTGCCAATAGTAACTTTATGTGAAGACTCGACCTATTCAGGAGAGGACGAGTCTTATCGGCTTATCAGACCCTTGCCACATGACCCTATCTTATGTTGACAGCTCATGACTTGCTTTGGGTGAAGCAAAGAATTGCCAATCATACGCTCACTTCGAGGTAGTTCATTGTTTCAATTGGAGAGATCAGTCAGTTCCTTTTACTCTTTTGTAAATTGTCGGTTGTTAATAGCTGGTTAATTTCTACATATTTTTTAAATTGTTTGTGATTTAGCTATTACATTAGGGAAAAAAAAAAAGATTAAGTTCAAAATAGTTATTTTTCCATGATTTCTATCAATTGCCTCTTTGAATGAAATTTACAATCAACCTAGTATTTTTTATACCTTTTTCTAAGTTATAAATGAATTGAGTCGAACCGAAATTTAAAGAATTTAAGTTTGATTCATTAAAATTTTTGAGCTAAGTTGAACTCGTGTTTTGTTCAATTTAAACTCTAATTGAATATTAATAATCCCAAACTTAATTCATTTAATAAACAAGCAAAGACGAGTCAATCTTTAATTGAGTCTAATATTGAATAGTTCATAAACAGTTTAATTTATTTACAACTATAATAAGTTTTAGTTTAAAATTAATAAATTTAAAACTAAATAATTTTAATTAAATAAATATATATACAAGTTACATCACAGACCTATAAAAAATGAGATTTTAAATTTTAATAATTCAAATATCTTCAAATTCTAAAACTGTAATCAAACTATATAGAGTTGAACTTTAGAAAAGTCAAATTTGACTCATGAAAATTTATCTAAACTTTGAGTTCAGTTCTCTTATGATATTGAACTCAAAATGTTTAATGAGTCTGTTAATAAGTCAGTTCGTGAGTCTACTCATGAACTTGAAAATAAACCGAGCTCACGAGACTTAATGAGCCAAATACTTTAAAGTTCAAACTCGACTCATTTACTAAACAAGACTAAAAAAGCGAAGTTTGAGCTTGGCTAATTTAGAATTCAAAACGAGCCCATTAGAGCTTATTAAGCCAAACCTCAAATACCTCATAAGTATCTTGATTCATTTACATTTAACTCATTTATACACTTTCTCAGGTTAAGGCAAGTGAGATACATGCACTAATAAAACATTAAAAATAAAATATAAACCATCCAACAAAATCAATAAACCCAGTTGTCATCCTTCCTCTTTCTCCTCCTCCTTCTTCTATACCCAACAAAAGTACATAACTCAAATTCCCACTACCACTTCCTTCTTCTTTTTATCTAACAAAATTACAAAACCCAAATCACAACCTCCCTTTTCTTATTCTTCTTCTTACTCATCTTTTTTTTATAATCTCAAATCTTTTAGATCTCATAGATCATATATCAATTTGCATCTTGAATTTACATGCTTTAAAGGTTCTAAATGGATCTATATGGATTATGCATATTAAAGATGGATTGTGCTAATGAAGAGAAGGTCATTCCATTTAGATATGATTTCTTTATATTTCGGATGTGAAGGGGACCTTAAAATTTTTGCTGGAACTATTGAGAATTTGAGTATGCAAGTGCAAAAGATAAAGTAGGCTATCATGGTGAAAAAGGCCACGAGGAGATTGAAAAACCATGGACATTGTAAAGAATGAGGAGGAAGAATAACATGGTTCTGCAAATGAGAAAAAAGAATGGAGCTGAACTTTTTTCTCAAACTTCTACCTAAATTTCAATACGTGCTTAAAACCTCTATCAAGTGAACGCACACACTTGGTTAACCTTATATAGGTTTTGATTCAGAAAGAAACATTATCAACAATTCTTAACAATTATAATAGAATGCTATTAAGATGAGAGAGATAAGGTTTTGCCAATGTAGAACAAAAATTTGAATGAAAAACTTTTAACACAAAAGTTTTAATTGCTTTTAGAAAATTAGTGCTTTTATTACTCATTTATGAAGAAATTCAATCTCTTAAATAGGTGTCTGAAAATTTTTATTCTTAACTGTAGTGGTAGTTTAACGGTAATAAACCGTTATAATATTGAAATTCGTACATACTAAAATTAGTTAAACTCACATACTAAAAGTAGTTAATTAAAAATAAACATATGTAGAAATTAGATGCTTAAATTTAAACTGTATTTAAAATTAAATATCTAATTTTAGCATTTTAAAATTTTAATCGGCTAAAATGGTAACTTTCAAATTCTTGCTTTTCGAAATTTTTAGAATAAAAATTATTCTTTCAGTAAACATCTAAAAAGAATGAGAGTAAAATATTTTATCATTAATATATCAACTCACTAACTCTTTTACAATGAATCATAAAGATACTTAGTTTCACTTTTCTTTCTTTGATTCACTTTGTGTTGCCTTAAGAGTTTTCTTTCTTTCTGATGTAAATAATTCCTTTGATTTTTTTAATACTTTCCAGATACTCTATTTTTAATACTGAATATAATTAGATAAACACAATTTATTAAGTTTTGATATTATCAAAATCAAGTTATTTCAAAATTTATGGAGCGAACAACAACAACGATGACGACCACAATAATAATAATAATTCTCAATAAGAATATTATATTATTTCAAATATAATTATTATTTATATAATTTTAAATTAAAGATGACAATGTAAGTAATATAAAGTTATATTATATTACTAATATATTATTCACACTCATATAATTAAAAATAATAAAGTAATTAATATATTTATGGTTGAAATAACAAATAAATACACATATTTATGTGGAATAAAATTAATTAATTAAATGTTTTAAATCATATTATTAAAAATTTTCAGTAATTAATTAAAATCTATGGTTATTTTATAGTATTATTAATAATTATTTATTAATTAAGAGAGAATCATATTTAAATTATATGAATAATTTAATTTATAAAAGTATCTAGATAATATTAAATATAAAAATAATTAAAAAGAGAGGATAATATATATTAAACTTTTATTGAGTTAAGTTTTGAATAATTCACAACAAGTTTTTTCATACTTTTACTTATTTATAGTTTTCTACTATATATTGTTTAATCGGTTTTGAATTATTTAAATATTATCATATAGTTTTGGTAATATAATTTATAAGATTATATTGAAATTGTATGAGATATAAAACATATTATTAAAATTATATAATGGAATCATAATATCATTAAAATGATTAGAAATATATCTATAAAATTAATTTTTTAGTATTGTCCCGGTTTGATACGATTTCAGTACGGTTTTTAACAAGAAATTAAAATAAAAATTAAATAGCTAAATAAATTCAATTCAGTATGGTTTAGTTCCTATAGTATTGATTTTTTGTGATTTCGGTATGGTTCAATTCTTACGATGTCAATTTTTTAGTACGATTTTTCAATTCGATTCAGGATCCTGAAAAGTGTGTGCAGTCTTTAACTGTATTTATAACATGTGATGAAGTGCCCATCATTACAATAAAAGAGTGATTTAGCAACCAAAATTTTGGTCACTAAAGAAGAGAAATTTGTTGCTATTCATAGAGAGCAACCATTTTGAGACCAAAATACAGTGGTCGGTGTTTGGCCAGTCGCTAAATTTTTAGTGATAAATTGCAAATTGATTGCTAAATTAGCGACAATTGATGGTTATTAATTAGGTGCCATGACAGATTTGATATAAAAAATTATAGTCGCTGAAGTCGTAGTAAATTGGTTGTTGAAATGGTCGTTATGGGGTAGTTATTTGGTCACTAATTCATTGGTAATTTGGTTGCTGTATGAAAGATAAATGTCATTTTTTTATCGCTATTTCGTCGCAAATTAATAGCAAAATTAAAGAAAGTATTTGTTATTTTGTTCGCATTTGTAGATGATTGATCGCTAATGGATTGTTGATTTGTCATTAATGAATGCATTTGAATTTAATTCATAAACTTATTATAATAATAATATGTATACATACATTTCATTCCATAATTATGCAATCTAAAATACCAAAACACCAATATAGTTCAATACTAAAAATTATAAAATATTAAAAATGCATAATAGATCCAAATAATATCAAAAAGTTCAAGCATTTAATAAATACTAAAAAGCAAAACAATTAAATAATAAATTCATATCATAGAATATATTAAGCCAGTGAGAAGCAAGTCTTATGCTAATCTATATGTGAATCACTGGTGGATCCATGAACTGGATGGAGATCAGATGATGATGGCATCAATGAGGAAGCCTGTTTTCCCATCTTTGCTACTTATAGTTCTTTACACATTTGAATTATCATGCAATTTTAGTCCTCCACGAGTTTATGCAAACTATTATACTTCTCTTCAAATTTCTCTTTGATTTTCTTCTTTCATTCTGGTGATTGAGATAATTGAATATTTATTAATATCCCTTTGACCTTATCTGGAGAAGGCAGAAGAGGCATCACTGTCTAATCCATAAACTTCAGCTTCCTTGTCACCCTTCTGCTACAACAATGAATAGCTGATTCTCATTAGTAGTTCCTCCATCTTTCAAATCTGATCCCACATACTGGGTTATATATTGTTCTTTTAGCTTCAGATAATTTTCCTAGAAAATCACATAATAAAAGTTCAATTTGAATATTAAAGTAAGGAAAAATATCAATATCTATAAGATATGACAATTATAATACCTGCAATATACTAATTACACTACCTGCAAGATACCACAATTCTAGTTAAATTACTTTCTAAAAAATGAACTTCTCATGAAATGGAGAAGGAACGAAGAGAGAGAGAGAGAGAATGTATGTGCAAAGAGTATATAAACTTCTCAAAATGGTGTATTATAAAGGATATCAGTTAGGTTTAATTATTTCAATTTTTTTAGTGGATTATATTACTGAAATTTGTAATTAAATTGAAAAATTAGATCAATTATATTAAATAAAATTAATTCAATTTATTTTTTTAATTTAAATGGTGGAAACTTAAAATGAAGAGAATGATGACGGCCATGGAATTAAAATATGCACTAATGGCTGGGTTGATTCAAAGGTGATATTACCTCTTGTCTTTTTCCACTTGCATAGTGTTGGACCTGGAATTGTATACACAACCTTATAGTCTTCACAGAAAGAGAGGCTTGAGTTATGTATATATATACATCAATCATAATTGCAACATGGATATGAAGGTATCAATCATGTTTCAGAATCTTTAAAAGTATAAATATACAATAGCTGCTAGGTTTCTTCTAGTCTCAAACCCCAAAACAAGCTACATGTAGGCGGATTCCAAGAATGATATTTTAACTTAGATTAGAAAGAGATTCCAAAAATAATATATTTGCTTCTTCAATAGATAGTAAAGGCAAGAAAATGGAAACCTTATCTGAACATAGAGGACCAGCAACCATGGATTTACTTAGACCGAGGACACAATGCGAACCACAACAACAATCGGAGACTGGATGCAACAGTAGCGAATCACTTGTAAAGGACTCGCTTCTCCTTAGGAAATAAATGTCGGGGAACCTATTCAAAATGGAGCATGAAAGAAAAGAATGTCGATACTTAGAGTCGGTATCTACCAATAATTGAAAATGATATTGTTTTGGTTAAGAAAATAAATAAATGATTTATTTAAAAGCCATTATTTGGTCACAATAAAAGCCAACAACGTCATTTTATTCATGCATATATGAGCAATGAAAAATCTTTTAATGACCATAATTAGTTATTAATTCGTCGCTACTATAATTGTAAATTAGTTATCGTCACAATTTATGGCATCATATTTTTGCCACAAAATCATAATAAAATAATTATTAATTTTGTCGCTATTATTTTCTGCCACAATTAGCAATAATTCAAAATTTAGTTGTTGTTAGCAACTCTCCAATGATATTTTTTTTGTTGCTATTCATTTTATTAAATATAAATTATATTTTTTTATTATCAGAACAGAACAGAATAGTAATAAATTGATCACTAAATAACAATTAAATTTATTGATCGCTAAATAATAATTAAATTTATTGATCGCTAAAATTAATCACTATTTCACTTGTTTTTTTTTACAGTTCCACCTTTATCTTAATTTGAGAAATAAAAAATCCTATTATGGGTAAAAAATTTTCTTTTAACTTTGATTGTGCAAAAAGACCATGGGAAAAGTATTGAAATTTAAAAATTTTATTTGATGCTGATATTTTTATAAATATATCTTCATTTAAATAATTTATTTTTTCTTTATTTTACTCAATTATTTAAATTATCCTCAGACATAAAGTTCATATATATATATATATATATATATATATATATATATATATATATATATATATATATTCTTACATGCATCCGTATGTTCAAATAATTTGCTAACTTTTCGATGTGGCAAGTGACAAACATATATACTTCAAAATAAATATTGAAAAAATGGTTTTTAAC